>NC_061119.1:92379538-92439203 GCF_002878395.1 Capsicum annuum
GGGTCTTTTTCCACGGCCCTAATTAACCTAAAACATGAAATTTAATCTCTAAACACCCCAAGTAGTCATCATTATTTCAATTTCTCTCAAAATCAAAAATCCATCTTTCAAGAACAAGAAACCCTAGCTCTCAAATTCAAGGCAATTTCTTAAGAACTCTCCATTCATCTCTTCAAATTCATTAACCCAGGTATGTTAGATGTTCATCCATGGATCCCTTTCAACAATGGACTCCAATCAACCTTTTTAAATTATAAAATTGTGATCTTTTCAAGTTATCATGTTCTAAATTATTATTTCATCCATGAATCTCCATGAACTATGATTCTATACCTTGTTACCATGAAATTATTGTTATTATTCAATATTCCATGTTTTAATACTATTATTTACTTAATTAAACCATGATTTAATGCTATTATGATGAATTCATATTATTCCTACAAATTCCATGACATCTCTATCATTGTTTTAAACCATGAACTACAAGTGTTAGATAAAATGCCTACATGAGTGATTTAATTATTAAGAGCCTTCATGTTTAGACCTCCAAGTGTTAGTGTCATTTTACAATAATTGTTTTGAGTCCATGGGGGTATTGAATACCTTAAATCCAGAGCTGTTTATTTAGTCTAGTCTCAGTACATTACTAAACAGTCTTCAAAATATACTTTGACCACTTCAAAATAGTCAAATACTAGTCAGTTAAACTCAGAATAGTCTAGTATCTCAGTGTCTTTTCTTTGGGAGTAGAATTTAGCACCGAGAGAGTGTAGGGATGGCGGCTTCCCCGTCTAATAGGAAGGATCATTAGTAGCAGTCCCTATACTCTAAAACTATGTAGCCGGTGTAGGATATGAGTAGTCACCCATCAGATTAGGCTTGACTATCTCACAATGGTCAGCCATCAGTTCAGGCTTGACAGCCTTAGTCCTTTGGACATTTATCAGTTTAGTGGATCTACATAGCCATTTTTAGTACCCGTGGCATGGTATTAACACCCTTCCAGCTGGGGTTACAGGTTGACCCCGATTAGGTTAAATTAGGGAATGGCGGTTAGATAATACCTCCCATAGTCTCAGATATGATCTCAGTTACAGTCCTAGTTTAGTTATTCAGTCTTAGTGTTGCTTGACTAAAGCATACAAATTTTAGTTAACTCAGTATTTCATTTTATAGATTTTACTCAGTTATGTTTTATGCTTGGTCATACATCCTCGGTATTTATAGATTTCCATGCATTATCAGTATCTACAAATTCTATGTTTTACATCCGTATCCAGTTTATCATTAGTTCTATTCATGAAACCATGCATATCATCCTACCTCATTTAGCATACCAGTACATTCAAAGTACTGATCGCATACCTTTTTTATTGCACTATGATGTATTATATCATAGGTTCTGACGCTCTATTCCCGGCTCGTGAATAGACCCATCAGATTCTTATCAGTAGCAGTGGTGAATCCTCATACTTCGAGGATAGGCTTACTTTATTTCATATCTTAGTTAGTAGTTAGTTGGAGTTAGTTGAGGCCAGTCCCATCAACTCATATTCAGTTAGTCAGTTATAGAGGCTTTTCAGACATTAGAGTCAGTTATTCAGTATTCAGATATTACAGTTAGTTATCCAGTTTATCATACAGTTAGCTATCCAGTTTATCATTATCTTATCAGATTCAGTCAGTTGTTTCTATAGACTGGTATTTCAATTATAAATTTAGTTATTAAAACCTTATGGCATGTCAGTATTCTTCCACATTTATGATCATATTATTCAGTGCTCATAGCAGGTACCTGCTTATGGGCTAGCTTGTGGTTTCTTGGGATTGTAAGCACCGTGTAAAGACTAGGGTGTAGTCTTGGGTCATTACACTTTCAGTGCAATAAATCAAAGTTTCAAACATGTGTGAAATCCAAGTTTGCTAAACATCCGTATAAGTGTGTTGAAAGAAATCCCAATCCCTTACACTTAATCTATAAAGACATTTGTGATATGAAGTCTACATCATCTTGTGGTAAAATTATTTCATAAATTTTCTTGATGATTGCACTATATATTGTTATGTTTATTTTCTAAATGGTAAGGATGAAGCAATAGATGCTTTTAGGTAATATAAAATTGAAGTTGAAAATTAGTTGGATAAAAATATCAAAACAATAAAAACTGATAGGGGTGGAGAGTATGAATCTCCTTCTGCGGAGATATGTTTAGAAAATAAAATTTTCCATCAAAGTACTATCTCGTATTTACCTCAATCAAATGGAATTATGAAAATAGAAAACCAAAAATTAAAGGAAATAATAAATGTCTTACTCATAAGTTCAGGTTTACCGTAAAACTTGTGGAAGAAGGCTATCCTTACAGCTAACCAGATACTCAATAAAGTTCCCTATAGAAAGATACATTCCAATTTATATGAAAAATGAAAGGAAAGGAAACCCAACTTGAAATATTTTTAAGTGTGGGGGTGTCTAGCCTAGTTTAAGTTCCTATACCAAAAATGTAAAATTGGACCTAAGACCGTGGACTATGTGTTCGTCGGATATGCTACAAGTAGTAAAACATGTTGATTTTTGGTTCATAAATCCAAACAATCGGATATTCATGAAAATACGATAATCAAATCAGATAATGTTGAGTTTCTTCAACACATTTATCCGTATAAAATTGGACATGATCTATCTTGGAGGGTCTAAATGACATTGAGATGAACCAAAGGAGAATGTACTTAATAATGGGAATCCAAGTTGTAGTTCACTTCAAGGAATGTTGAATTCCTTTGGATTAGATTTTCTAATATTTCTTCTTGAAAATGAGCCTCAAAAGTTTAAAGAAGCAATGTCGTCTTTGGACTCATCCTTTTAGAAAAAGACAGTCAATAGTGAGATTGATTCAATCATGAGCAACTATACTTGGGAGTTGGTTGATCTTCCTCCAGGAAATAAATCTTCAGGTTCTAAATAGATCTTCAAAAGAAAGATTAAGGTTGATGGTACTACTGAAAAAAACAAGGAAAGACTTTTGTGAAAGACTTTAGACAAAATGAAGGCCTGTATTATTTTGATATATACCCTCCAGTAACAAGGATAACACCTATTCGTATGTCTGTTTCATTAGCAGTGGCATATGATCTTGAAATCCATCAAATGAATGTGAAAATAATATTCTTAAATGGACAATTGGAGAAAGAAATTTTCATGGAACAATTCAAGGGTTTTGTAGTTCCCAGTAAGGAAAAGAAAGTTCACTAACTTGTTAATTCACTTTATGAACTAAAACAAGCACCCAAATAGTGGCATGCAAAGTTTGACAAACAATGTTGGCAAATGATTTCAAGATAAATGAATGTGATAAATGTATTTACATTAAAGACCATAAAGTCGTTATTTGTATGTGGATGATATATTGATCATAAGTAGAGACATTTCTGACTTAAATTCCACAAAATGAATGCTCGAGAGCAAGTTTGATATGAAAAACCTTGGAGTTGCTGATATGGTCTTAAAGATAAGAATTTATATAACTCCACAATGGTTGGTATTGTCAGAGTCTCATTATATTAAAAAGGTACTTTCCTGTTCAAGTATATGGATATAAATATTATTAAGACTCCATTAGACGTGAGCTTTGCACTTCAAAAGAATGAAGGTGAAAGTGTACGCAAGAGTGTTGGGAAGTTTGGTGTATATCATGAATTGTACACCACCAGACATAGAATGTGCTATTAGTAAATTGAGCTGGTACATGAGTAATCCCAATCAAAGTTATTGGGTAGAAATGAAAAGAGTTTGGGATACCTAAAACATACTTAGGACTATGCTTTGCATTATAAAAAATATAATGCAGTAATTGAAGAATCTAAGAATATAGAGATGCAAATTGGATCACCAGATCAAATGAAGTAAAATCCATGAGTTAATATGTATTTACTTTAGCTGGAGGAGCAGTCTCTAAGAAATCATCCAAACAGACATATATTGCCCGCTTTACAATGAAATCTGAATTTATCACATTAGATAAAGTCAATGAATAAGTTGAATGTCTTTGAAATTTCTTGAAAGATATTTCTTTTGTACCAAACCTTTGGCACCAGTATGTATACACTGTGATAGTCAAGCGGCAATAGGTAGGGAAGGGAGCATGATGTATAACGATAAATCTGGTCATATAAGATGGAGGCATAATACCACTAAAGAATTTCTCTCTAGTGGAATTATCATGGTTGACTATGCAAAGTCAAAGGATAATATGTCAGATCCAATTACAAAAGGTCTATCTATAGAGGAAGTTGAGAGATCATCAAAGAAAATAGGTTTACGAACTAGCACAAGTCATCATGGCGATAACTCTACCTAGCAGATAGGAGATCCCAAGAGTTAGGTTCAAGGAGATAAAACAAAGTTGTTACTGACTTTTCAACATTGTCAATTAACTCAACCCATTAACATGATGAAGACAATGTTCAGGAAACAAGAATAATGCTTATGGTTTGAAGCTTTTTAATGGTTTCTAAGTTTGGCATATTTAATAAAATAGTTTGATCTAATGGATTAAATATTTAGGAATCACCTATGTGAGGGTGAAGTGGAAGTCTCTTTAAGGAGAATCATAGTAAAAGCCTATTCTCTAAGCTCTCATAAAATTAGGTCGTGTTCATGGCTGAAATGAACAAACCCGTGAGAACCATAATGGTAATAAAACTAGTTGTCTGACTTGTGTTGCCTAGGTATGCATTAAAGTTTAATGGTTCAAATATATCGCATCTATCAATTGACCGAGTGTTACAGTGCATAGAAACACATGCAAGTGTACGTGGTCTACCAAGTAATATAGTGGCCTTTAAGAAAGCCGAATATCAATCCAACAGGAAATTGTTGTAACAACTGTTTGATTTCAATTCATACTTTAGATTCAATTGATGTAAAAGTAACCAAATGAGAGTTTATAATTTGTATACTAAAGAAAAGTAAACAATGCGGAAAATAAAAGTCTTGGAACAATCAACGGAGTAAACCCAAGGTTAAAGAACTCCGAATAATCATACTATGTTATTGAACTTCATTTGTTAACTTGCTTATCTTGGTTGTTGATTCGTAGGGTTAATTGCATGATCATGATCTCCCAACCTCTAACTATTTACCTAACTTGAATATTACAAATACATCATTGAGCAGGGATGTAATAGTCCAATTAAGTTCTTTAAGCTATCATCCTACGTGTGAAACAAGTATGGCTTCTAGATACATTCTTTTCGTAGATGTCAATTCGAATTCCTTATTTAATAAAACAATACAAACCATACTTTGTTCATTCCTATGTGCTATCTCCCTATTCCCTCTCCCGAGATGTATTCTAAGGGTGATCAATCCTTAAAATAATTAAAACAACAATAAACAAATAATCAATAATGATAAGCAAATCTAACAAAATTAATTCAACACAATAGTATCATTTTCTTGGCTTTAACCCTGGAAAGGGAGTTTTTAGCCACTCATATCCATAATCAACATCCAAATAATTGTATGAATGATTAAAACCATAAAAAAAACTATCTTAAAGAATGAAAATCTAAAATAATGTTATAGTAGCCTCCTCAATGTTCCCAGGCATTCCAAGATGTTCAAAACTAGTTTTAACACATTATACTTATAATACACCAATCATAGACCTAGTAGGGTTAGGTTTTCATGATGTTATTTTCCAGCTGGGCACAATTTTTTTGCATTTAATCGTCATCTCTTTGTGCTAGAATGTCCATCGCTATTAGCTCGCAAAGCGGTGTAATTGCATTGAGATTCTGGATGGGACAATTGCTTATTGGCTTATTGGTGTGTGCTATAATGACCCTGTCGCGGTGGTGTGCTCAACGACATCCTCTCTCATCTAGTTGTGTCTCATGCTTTCGTCGGTTTACTCCAAGCCTTTGTGGTGTGTTTCCAATGGATTTCTAGACTTTAAATCATCAATATATCATCATCATTAGCTCAAAAAACATCCTACATCATATTATACCACGGTTTAGGGATCATAACAACACCATATCTAAAATGGTGAAGTCAAAACACAAGCTAAGACTAGGCTACTTCTCATTGATCTTCAACTCATTGTTTTAACTCTTAATTTAATCCAATTGAACTTAGAAAAATTCAAATAAGTTGTTTCCCATATAAATACACAATAATGCCCTTAGGAACTCATTAGTAAAAAAGAATCCAACGAGATAGACTAGAAAACACATAGCTCAAGCTAGTAACACTAGTTTTGTTGGTTGACCTTTAAATGCTCAAATTAGTTAAAACTTGTGTGAAAACACCATTAAACATTGTAAGTGTATACTTGGACAGTTAGATGTAGATTTATATCATTATCAATACATATAGCATACAAATCCTCCTCAAACAAGGCTAAAAGGCTAGAATAGCAATGCTAGAATGCCTAAATACACCCAATATCACTACCCCATACTTAAAGCCTTGTTCGTTCTTGAACAACTCTTAACTATAACACCATGACCTAAAGAGGCTCCACATTTCTACTACAAGCAATACATTCAAGCTAGTACTATAATGATTACACGAAATGCAAGTTTCTTCACTAAGCATGTTAAATAAATAATTGAAAGCTTAAGAAACCTACTTCAAAACATCCTAGTCTCAAGACTTGACTCACCAAGTTGGAAAACTAATGCTAATTGCTCAATACAAGACGATATTATGAATCACCCACATTCATCAAACATGTTCCCTCACAACAAGAGAGTTACCCATAATCACTCATAAAATACAATTTATAATGGATACAAGAATCAAGTTACGCTCACTCTAACAAAGACTTCACAAGTTACACACAATGAACCATAGGCTTGCCCTTAGTGTAGCACTCCATTAATATCAGAATGCAAAGCTTAGAATCCAATAGATCTTTAATGGTTTTAATGTAGGCTAAGGGACAAAAATGAGCTATTTTGGCTTAATAGTGGCTACCTTTCCTAAGAACTTTAACACACTACATTATACATTCAATTCAATTCTAACAACCAAACTACACCACTTTTGTCTACCTCATTCTTTTTTTCATTTTCCACCCCATCTTATTAAGCTCATTTACATACACTATGGTGGGAGTATTCTATGCAAAACTCATTCAATATGAATAAATTTTTATTCTTTTCATTACTCAACTTCCCACCACAACACATTACAGCTCTTTTGAACACTAATAACAATCTCTTTGGGGCTTTTCTTTAACTTTTCCTTCTTTAATTTCTCAAACTCCTTACGCAATTAATTTTTTATTAAAGCACCTAGGAGCTTTGGATCAAACTAAAGTCTATCAAAGAAGGGATTAGGCTACTTATTAGGTTGCTAAAGAAAAAAAGCAAAAATCTCAATTGCATTTACTAAGATTAAGCACAAAGGGTAGGTCAAATAGAAGGTAAAAACAAGGCTATCAAAAAATGCCTATATCATCTCCTAGACCCACACTTTTTATTTTGATTTTCACACATATTAGGCAAGTTCTAGAAATCACATGCAACAAGAAATGTACAACACCTCACATGCACATGGCACATACTCAACTCATGTAGGATCATCTTAGACTAGACCAAATAATAGCATGAAATCAAATTTAAGCCACAAGTACACGAGTCACAAACTTGAGCCTAGGAGTCTCAAAAGTAGTAATTCACTCAATCAACATGCTTTACAAACAAAATACTTGCATCATACAATCACTTATAGCACCAACAAGAATATGTCACTTATTCCTAACACTTTAAGTCCCCAAAGTGAACTTAAAAAGTAAGAGATGGAAATATTCCTTGAGGCTTCTAGGCCTATCTAGTAGCATCTTTTTGCACTAATAGGGTCCGGGAGACGCCGCACTCAGTTTTTGTTAGGCTCCTTAACTTAGTTGTTCAATACTAAGACTTCCCATCAACCTGTGACTCAATAAAAAATAAAAACTACATGAAATAAAAACTAAAAACTAAAAAAATCATACCTACTTAACTTAGGTTACCTCCCAAGCAGCGCCTAATTTAGTGTCGTGACATGACCCAACTACGACTTAGTCGTTATGTTTCTTTTTTTTTTATCACACTTAGTCTCCATCTTCTTATTCTTTTCACCCCTCTTGGGTGTGAACTCTCAAGGGTACCTAGTCTTTCAACTTTAGCCTTTTCAGGCTCATCAATTTGCATTATATCAAGTTGTGGTGGTTTTGTCTTAGAAAGCTCAATGAGGTAGTTTGAAAAGGTCTTTGGCGGACTAACAACCCCACACTTATCCCCTTCAATAATAGTAATCATGCACAAGTCCTTAAAGTGAGATAGTGTGTTTAGTTCCTTGTAAACTTTAAATACTGCATCTTCATCCTCCAACCTCATTGTGATCGTACCTTTTCTAACATAAATTAACGTTCCTTCGGTTGCTAAGAATGGATACCCAAAAATAATTGGTACCTGTTCATCTACTTGAAAATCTAAAATAACAAATTTACCAACCTTTATGAGGACATCCTTAATAATTCCTTTTGATCGAGCAATGATCTCATTTACCAATTGCAGTAGCACATGGCTCGGTCTAGGATTCCCTAAGTCCAAAGTGTTGAACAAGGAGAGGGGAATCAAGTTGACACTTTCCCCTAAGTCAGTCAGTGCATGGATCACTTTACTACTCCCAATTTGAATATGGAGAGTAAACTTTCCCGAATCCTTTAGTTTTTAGGGATTTTCTATGTCACCACCGCTGAACACTTTAGTGAGTGCTACCGTCTCCACATACTGAAACTTTACCATATTAGAAACCTCATCCCTCAAGTACTTAGCGTACTTAGGCATACCCTGCAAAATATCTAACAAAGGTAAGTTAATATATATCTCTCTGAACGTGTCAAAGAACTTCTTAAAACATCTATCCTCTTCTTTTTTGTGCTTGTATGGGAAATAAAGTTATGAAATTTTCTTCTCCACTTCTGTAGCAATTTTTTCTTTTGAGTACTTAGACTTCCTCAAATTTTCAGCAACTTTTCGGATACCAATGGGGGCATCAAATCTGCATCTACCTCCTTAGTTGTCTTTGGAGGTTCTTTGTTGATCTTTCTACCACTCTTCAAAGTGATTTGCATTACTTGTTTTGGATTTTCTATATCATCTGGTAAACTACCTTAAGGCCTAGTACTAAGTGTCTATTGTAATTGCCCCAACTGAAAATCTAAGCTTCTTTTTATCGCTTGCTGATTCTTTAATTCTTCCTATTGACTTTTCATGTCTGCAGCCATTTGTGCTTGACTGACTAAAAGTTGTTCTATTTTCTCCTCCATGTTGCTAGTAGACTGATTTAGTGAAGCCTGTTGTTGTGGAGCGTTCTATGTCTGCATCGGTGGTTGAGTCTGCTGCTTTTTGTTGTATGTGTTCCATAATTAGGCCTTTAAACATTACCCACATAAATTACTGATTCTGGATTTGCATCACCCATAGCTTCGGAATGACCACTATTACCGCAAACTTCACACCAACCTGCTGTGTGTTAGATTATATTGACTGTGGCTACACATTATGCTACTCCCAACTTCAGACTGCTTATTTGATTTTTTAATACAGAGATCTAAGCAGGTATGATAGTGAATTGGTCAACCTCTAATACACCAATAACTCTTTTTGTAGCGCTCCTCAAATCTAAATGCCATTCTAGATTTTCTTGAGCTATGCAGTTTAGTAAAACATATAGCTCATCATATGTCATCTCAAGAGCTTAACCACCGGCAGCTAAATCTAGCAATATTTTTATATTGTGATAAAAAAACCTCTACAAAAGTATGAGAAAGCACCTCATTAGACTGTTAATGATGTGGACAGTCTCAAAGAAGTGCCTTGAAGAACTCCCAAGAATGATAAAGATTCTCGCCTAGCTTTTTTTTAAAGCACACTACCTCACTGTGAAGTCTCGCAGTCTTGCCCGACGTAGAAATCGAATAAGGAATTTTCGAGCCATGTCATCCCATGATGTTATTGAATTTGCTGGCTCCATATTCAACCACTTTTTGCTTCCTCGAATAGTGAAAAAAAGAACAATGTTATCCTTACATAATCTGCATTCACCCCCGTAGAAAAAAATATATCACTGATTTTAAGGAAATTTTGCAAGTAGACCTTTGGATCATCATATGAAAGCCCTGTGAAATATCCACTACTAATCAGAAGCTGTACCATATTATGTTTAAGCTCCAAATTGCCTCCAACTGTCAGCTTCTAAAATGGGGAGGTCAAATTGGTTAGAAGTGAGATTGCCACTTCTTTGACTATCCTTTGGGCTACTTGTTCTTTAGCCATTAGAGTAGGATCTTATTGGATAAGAGGAATTTGGGGGAGAAGGATTTCTTATCTCCTTCATTGATGGAAAAGTTGCTTAGGTTCGAAGCTTGGTTCAACCAAGTCCTGATCCCTTGCCAGCTGACTACTTTGTAAACCTGTTTCCTGTTAACACAAAACAAAAACTAAGCATATAAACACCAAAAAAAATCTAAAAGTAAAACTAAAAATAAAACAGTATCCAAATTACAAGTTCTTGGCAATGGCGCCAAAAACTTAACAGCGCTTAAGCACAAGCGCAAGTTACGTGGTCTACCAAGTAATAATGTACCCTTCAAGAAAGTTGAGTATCGATCCCACGGGGGCTTGTTCTAATAACTTTTTGATTTCAATTTACATTTTAGATTCAATTGGTGCAAGAGTAACCAAAAGAGAGTTTGAAATTTGTAAAGAAAAGAAAACAATATAAAAAATAAAAATCTTGGAACAATCAATGGAGAAAAGCCCAAGGTTAAAGCACTCCGGACAATCGTACTATGTTATTGAACTTTATTAGTTAACTTTCTTATCTTGGTTGTTGATTCATGAGGTTAATTGCATGATCTTGGTATCCTGACCTCTAACCTTGAACATTACAACTACATCGTTGAGCAGGGATGTAATAGTCCAATTAAGTTCTTTAAGCTATCATCCTATGTGTGGAACAAGTAAGGCTTCTAGATACATTCTTGTCCTAGATGTTAATTTGAATTCATTATTTCATAAAACAATACAAATCATACTTTGTTCATTCCCGTGTCATATCTCCCTATTCCCTCTCTGGAGATCACAAGGGTGACAATAAATATATTCTAAGGGTGATCAATCCTAAAAATAATTAAAACAGCAATAAACAAATAACAAATAATCATAAGAAAATCTAATAAAATTAATTCAAAAATATAGTAGTCATGTTCTTGGCTTTAACCCCGGAAAGAAAATTTTTAGCCACTCATAGCCATAATCAACATCCAAATAATTATATGAATGATTAAAACCATAAAAAAACTAACTTAAAGAATAAAAATCTAAAATAAAGTTGTAGTAGCCTCCTCAATGCTCCCAGCCGTTCCAAGGTGTCCAAAATAGGTTTTAGCACATTATATTTATAATAGACCAATCATAAACCTAATAGGATTAGGTTTCCATATTTTTATTTTCCAGCTGGGCATAATTTTTCCGCTTTTAATCATCATCGTATCGCGCTAAAATGTCCATTGCTATTAGCTCTAGAAGCGGTGTAATCGCGTTGATATTCAAGACACGACAATTTTTGATTGGCTCATTGGTGCAACACGGCAGCCTTACCATCTCTATAAGGACCCTATTGCGGTGGTGTGCTCAATGCGTTCTCTCTCATCTAGTTCCATCTCATGCTTTTATCGGTTCACTCCAAGCATCTGTGGTGTGTTTTCAATGGATTTCTAGCCTTTAAGTCAGCAATATATCATTATCATTGTCTAACAAAATATCGTACATCATAATACACCACGTGTTAGAGATCATAACAACACCATATCAAGAACGGTGAACTCAAAGCACATGCTAAGACTAGGTTATTTCCTATTGATCTTCAACTCATTGTTTCAACTCTTGATTTGATTCAGTTGAACTTAGAAAAATACAAATAAGTTGTTTCCTATATAAATACATAATAAGTCCCTTATGAACTCATTATCACAAAAGAATTCAACATGGTAGACTAGACAAACACATAGTTCAAGCTAGTAATACTAGTTTTCTCAATTGACCTTTAAATGCTCAAATTAATTACAACTTACGTGAAAACACCATTAAACATTGTAAGTACATAATTGGACAATTATATGCATGTTAATATCATTATCATCACATATAGCATACAAATCCTCCTCAAACAAGGCTAAAAAGGCTCGAATAGCAATGTTATAATACATAAATACACCCAAAATATATTTCCTATATATTTCCAAGCCAGAACATTTTGGTTTGTGACCAATACTATCTATGCATACAGATCCAGTGTAGGTCACAGATCCAGCATCGGTAAGGTATCATTTTAAAACAGTACATTATTTTGTGAACCATTGCTTCCTTTACAAAGAACCACCTTTTAGTTATAAATACTTGAATTTTTTCCCAGGTAAAGGTACGAAAATTTGATTTGAAAAACATCTCTTCTTCTTTTAAAAACTTGAGTGTAATCTTCAAACTGCTAAGTGAGTTCATTATTTAGAAAATTTGAGGTACCACTATTTTCTGAAGTGAATCATTTTATTCTGGGATGATATATTCCATGAATCTCGGGTACTTGAGGAAAATAAATCCCTTAAGGACACACCGTGAATTCGGTGGATTTGATTCTACCATTTTTGTCTTCATCTCTCTTTCATTAAATTGGTTTTACTATTTTTCTAAAAAATACTAGAAACTTCATTTAGATAGTTCATACATAATTTTACCTTGTGCTAGAAGTTGTTGGAACTTCTTTGTACCTCTTGAACTTAGTGTTGAAGTTCCTATTATTAAATACAGATTTTGTACCCGAAAACCAACAAAAACTACTACATGAGTAAGACTTATAAGTGTACCATTGGTTCGAGAACTAGAATAAAGTCTAGTAAGATTTTAAGTACACATACATGGGTTCTTGGTGACCAGGCCAGGATTGTGCTTGACATTAAAAAAAATAAAATAAAAAAGTCAGAATCTATGGAAAATCACCAGATACAGTGGTGGACCCAGGATTTAAGGATAGTCGGTGCTTAAAAAATTTTAAAACTGAAAAAAAAAAAAAATCACCTCAATGAGGTTAGAACTCAAGGCCTCCTCCCAATTAAGAACCTTAAGATCAACCCAAATGCCAAGGCACCCAACAATTTTTTTGTTATAGTGGGTGCTTTTATATGTTTTATACCTATTTTCATATATTTTCTATGTAATTTTACCTATTTCGCGTTGAGTTTAGTGGGTGCCGGAGCACCCCAAATTTCTACATAGGTCCGCCACTGCCCAGATAGAAGTGAAAGAAATAATGAAAGAAAAGAGTACTGCTGACAGAAGTTATAAAGAATGATTATTTTAAAAGAATAAAAGTTTTTTGCATTAAGGCACTTGATGATTAGAATCGGTATAATTATTAGGGTAGTAATTACTACCCTAGTAATGACATAACTAAGTAATTATAATGACCTGTTTGGTTGCCACAATGTAATTATAGTGTAACTACAAGTGTATTATTTGGTTGTAAAGTGTAATCACATGGTTATATTAAATTTTACAAATAAAAGTTAATTACCAAATCTTAAAAATTATTATTTGACAAATAAGCTCTTTATAAATGATACTAAATTAGATATTTAATATATATATATATATATATATATATTTAAAAAAATTTAAATAATAATTAAAAATAATTGATATATATTTCATAAATTAGGACATTTTAATTTAATTAAACATAAATACCAAAACTCCATGATTTTTAAGAACGTCGTGAAATGCATATTTTACAAAAATAATAATTTTATAAATATAATGTCATAAAATTATTAAAATATTTTATAAAAATATATCTATCAATTCTGTTGAAAAAAGAATGTCTTACAATGTGACATATCAAGTCAGCTCTGCTAAAACAAGTAAATGGGAACTGAAAATATAACTTAAGTTTAAAATTCAAAATAAAAAAGTTAACATAATATTTTTATGTCATATTTCAACATAACATACAATATCAATAACATACCTAACATATTCCCACCAAGTGGGTTCTGGTGAGGATAAGTGTATGCAGTCCATACCATTTTCTTAGAGGTGAGAGGTTACATATATAATCCAATTGAAAGGAAAATGCAAGTCAATAACCTTATTCAACAATGAATTTTACTTTAATTTAAAAATTATAATACGAACACAATTATACCAAATGCAGAAAAAAATAACTAATAGATAACAGAAACAATAGCATGAAATCAAAAGGACTAAAGGTTGAGAAATGACAAGAAAGGAAATAAAATATAAATAAGCATTCGGTACCCTCCTAAACTATGGCCAAAGTTGCTACGACATACTTCAACTTCACAGGGGTCCTATTACCCCCTAAACTCAACTTTAGCGTATTTTGTCATTTTTTTGTACTGATGTGGACCCATTATTATATTAAATAAAGCTCACATAAAAGGTGTCACATCATCTAAAAGGGTTAATAAAAATATGCTAAAACTGAGTTCAGGGGGTAATAGAACCTTGGTGAAGTTAGAGTGTGTTGTAGCAAATTTGATCATAGTTCAAGGGGTACTAGATGCTTTACCCAAATATAAAAATATTTTTTTACATATATTAGGACTGTAAAAATCAAAAAGAATTTAAAATAATAGAAATAAAAAATAAATTGAAATGTAAAGAATTTAAAATAAAAATAAATGGAAGAAATTAACTATTTATAAAGAGGTTTATGATTTTAAATTAGATATAGGCATTTGTGACCCCCCTGAACTATAACTGAAGTTGTTACAACACACTCTAACTTCACAGGAGTTCTATTACCCGCAACCCTTCCCTAAACTAAATTTAAACTTATTTTTTAAATTCTTTTTGATACAATAAAAAATTCCCAAGGACCTTTCGATGGGATGATCATGAAGCAAGAGGTGTTCGAAGACCCTTTATTATGGTTGAAAGGATGTCATTAGTGATTACATCCAAGAAGGATCGAGGTACCTTGGAGGGGTCAAAGAAAAGCTCGAAGAGGCCTTGAAGGAACTTGTGAAGCCAATTGTGTGTGAAAGTGAGGAGCATACATCCGTAGATGACATGCGTGGGCATGTGCCGAATTTGCTAAAATGAGTCACTTTTGGGCCCATAGTTGTATTAAATAGCCCACGACTATAAACAGTAGTTTGTCTTTCATTTTTAGACTAAATTTGATAATTATACTCTTGTGAGTGTGAGTGATCTAGGATTAGCTTACGTTGAACAATCATTTGGAAATGTTGGTTGCTTAGGAGTTTGATTCTCTTGTGGTCTACATAAGATTTAGGTGCTTTGTAGTATTATTAAATTGAAGGTTAGGATTTTATATACCCTTTATTTTCTTTTAATCTCATTGTTTGTGTCTATCTATTTTCTTGCTTTATCTATCTTTACTTTTGATACTTCATTATCGTAGTTTGTTCTTATTTTCGTAGTTTTACTCTCATCACTTTTATGCTGATGTGATACCTTGCATGAAGTTAACGACATAAGGCTAATGAAGGAATATTGTGTTGTTTTTATAAGCAATAAAAATAAGCCACATGACATTGTCAAAGTTGAATATTAAATTCCTTCTTTCAAATTCATTCTTCTTCATCTTTAAACTATTTCCATCTCCATTAATTGGAATTATCTCAAAAATCATAACCCTTTATTCTTCAAATTTCTCCTTATTTCGAAATTGTAAGGTAATGTTTTGTGTAAATTTCTTATCTTTACTCCATTCCATGTTGATATTGAAGTTCTAATTTTGAATTTTCTTCCTCAATTTCTATTAGGGTTCAAAATAACAAAATTCGAATTGAATAAGTTGTCCATGGATGAGAATAATCCAATGATCAATGTTGAAGTACTAAACATGACATTTTGTCATATTTATAGACCTCTTAGTCAGATTATAATCTCAGTAGAAGATTTAGGGCCCGTCCTTACTATGAAGTGTAATACCCCGGGAAATTTTTCATTGAAATTTTATGAGTAAACATGTTGGGTTCTATCTCCTAGAATGAATTATAAATTTTCCATGCGAAATATCTTAATTATGACCCACCATTGCGTAGAGTATCGAATAAGCTTTCCAACGAAATATGGATCATCCAAAATGGACACCCGAGCGACGAGTTATGAACATTCTGATCGAACCAAGAATTGTAGTGAACAGTAAAATGTGTAGGAAAAAGTACTGAGGCCTGACGTATTTTTTGGTCCAAATTTAAACAATCATAACTCCTTGTACATAATAATCTGGGTGATCTACTATATATCAACGAAAAGCTCTATGAGTCCTCTTTCTAATGAAATTGGTTTCATTCAATTTGGATATCGAAGTAAAACGTTATAGTTGATCTACTTCAGACTATCAAAACAGTCCACCAAAGGACAGATTCGAGAATTATTTGATTTTTAAGGGTGTTTTGGTCATTCCCCCTCACCCAAAATCCGTCCAAACCTTATATTAAAGCCTATTAGAAGCATTATATGTTATATTTAATAAAAACTCCCTCAAAAAGAAAACCCTAAGCTTCTACATCCAACTTCAAGAACCTTCAAAGTTCACCATTAATTCTGTAAATTTATTCAAGATTCCAAGTGCCTAGTTCAAGAACTCCAAGAACCATCATTCAAAGGTACGATTAAAATCTCAAAAATGAGTATCGATCTAAAGTTCATCATTCAAGGTATGTGGGGTTTTTTAACAAGAACTCTCTTTCGTTGTTGTGCCCTAAAGTAATTTTCTTTACAAAGGCATGATTTTTATTTGACTTTTTACAAATTTGAAGCATGAACCCATATCTTATGATGATTATTATGAAATATTGATATTTATGATCTTGAAAGATGAATTTACATGGGTGGAGATATAAAGCATGAATCTTGAACGATATTTATCATGATTTTGATATTTGGGTCGTGAATCCCCATTGGAAATTGTGTTTTTTTGAGAAAGTGTGTGTTATAAGCACGTTGATGTTGAATATTTGAGATATTTTGAATGATTTGACCTTTTGGTCTTAATGAAGTTGTTTTGAACTCGAGTGTGAAAGAAATCCACAACGTGATTGATTTTGATAGATGGGAAGCATGACGGCTCCCGATGTATATTTATATATTACTGAAATTATTTTGTTGTGGATTGTCTTTGAAATAATCTGAGCTAAGTGAGAAATCTTTAGCACCGAGTGGGAGGTATAAAGCGACCTTACTTCCCTAGAACTATGTGCCCCCATAGGAGTGAGCCTAAGGTTGATTTATATAGTGATCACTAATTTGTGTGGATTTGATATCGATAGTCCTACTCCGATGGAAAGGATAGGACAACTCTCCCCAACGTGGGTTGTATGTTGGACTCCATGTAGCTCACATGTTTTATGGCAGTTATAGGATTAGTGTGTTTCCTTGTATCTATGGTGAATGGTGAAGTGATTTGAAAGTAGAATTGTGAAAGTTATTCTTTCAAAAGATTTAAATGATATTTACATTATAAGAATTGATATTCTTGATGAACTGAAAGTGATTGATAAATTATATGATGACTCATATGTGTTATTGTACTTATTTCATCCTCTCATGATTATGATGATTTTCTTCAGGCTATATGAGTCTTTCATACATCCTGTATATTTCTTATAAATATTTATGATGATGATGTTTATTCAACTGCATAAACCCTCATATACTTGGTTCCTTTCTATGGTATTGACCCACATCTTCGGATGTGGGCTGCATTTTCTCAGAATGTAGGTTTAGGTGCTCAGTTCCAGGTTCGACAGTGATTCTTTGGGCACGCTGTTCTATATTCTCTATTGCGGTGAGTCCTCATGTTCTGAGGATGTGATGTCTGATGTTGGTTTTACAGAATTATTTACATTTGATAACTGAGTATGAGTCAGTTGGGGCATATCTCAATGGCTCGCTGGTTTTATTAATTTTCTTAGAGGCTTGTCAGACTAGTATAAATATTGGGAGTTGACTAATAAGTTGTATTTTGTTATCTTTCTGAAATTCTTTTAATCTTGGATGATGATTACTCTGTTTATATTTTAGGGTTATTTATAGAAACCCCATTGATTTGTGTTGAACTGAATGAAAATGGCTCAAAGGGTTAGCTTGGGGCTACTCATAGCCTCAAGCACCGTGTGATGCTTCGAGACTCATTTTCTGGGGTGTTACAAACTTGGTATCAAAGACTAAGGTTTTAAGGTGTCCTAGAGAGTCTGACAAGCCGCATTAAGTAGAGTCTTAATCATCGATGCGTAGCGCGCCACATCTATGAGCAAGAGGCTACAAGATATTTTAGGAAAAAGTGTGATTCTTTCTTTCAGAAGTCTATCATGCTTAAAGTGTCTCTCTCTACTATTGATTCGTGCTCTCCTCTTTTAGAAATATGCCTCCACGTCGAGCGAGAAGAAATAATGATGGTCAGCAACCTCAACCCACTGACCCATTGAATAAAAACATTTCTTATGCTGAATTTCAGGCAGCCTTTTAGGCGCTGGCCTAATCTGTTACTACAAATATTTAGGCCAACCCGACCCTGGCTTCATAGCAGCAGGGAGGTGATTCAGCTGCTTCCAGGATCCGTGACTTCATGTGGATGAATTCACCGAAATTCAATGGGTCCAAGTCTAATGAGGATCCACGGTTATTTTTAGAGGAGGTGCGGAAGACTACTCAGGTGATGCATGTATCTGAGGAACATAGTGTGGAGTTGGCTACATATAGGTTGAAAGACCTTGCTTATAACTGGGTTGTTTCTTAGAGAAAAGGTAGAGGTGAGGTATCTATCCCTACAACATGGCTAGAGTTCCAAGATGCATTCCTCGATAATTTTTTCCCTTTAGAGATAAGGAAGGCGAAGGTAGAAGAGTTTATGAACCTGTGATAGGGCTTTATGACTGTTAGGGAGTACTTTTTAAAGTTCAATCAGTTGGCCAAGTATGCTCCTGACTTAGTGGCTGATAATCGGGCTAGTATGAGTAAGTTTGTGACTGGAGTGTCTAGTTATGTGGTTAAGGAGTGTAGGTATACTATGCTGAATAGTGAGATGAATATTTCTAGGTTGATGACTCATGCCCAACAGATTGAGGTAGACAAGATTAAGGAGAGAGATAGAATAAAAGGGAATAAGAGAGCTTGGTTCGAGCAGTACGGACAGGGTCAAACTAGATCGCAGGGAGGGAGTCGCCCTCAGTATTAGGATTGTTCATCTATGCCTGCACCGTCATCTTCTAGTGCCTCCTTTCCTAGATATAGGAAGGAGCAAGGTAGCAGGTCATATACATCTATGTCCCAGTACAATGCTGGCAGTAAGCCAAATTATCCCCTGTGTCCTAAGTATGGTAGGACTCATTTGGGTGAGTGTTAGGCTGAGAAGAGAGGTTGTTTTTGGTGTGGTGACATGGTTCACAGAGTTAGAGATTGGTGTAGTGACATATTTCATAGAGTTAGAGATTGTCCACAGGATGGACAAGGGCATCGTGACTATCGCCCTCAGACCCAAACTCAGACTGTTAGTGCTCCAGTTCCAGTGACTCGTCCAGCCCCAGCTCAGGGTGCCTCTTCTAGCAATGATGGCGGGAAGTGCCAAAATAGATTCTATGCTTTACCATCTCGCCAGAAACAGGAGGAATCTCCCAATATTGTTACTGGTATACTTCATATATTTCAGTTTGATATGTACGCTTTGTTAGATCCTAGATCCAGTTTCTTATATGTTACACCTTTGATTGCTGTGAATTTTGAAATGAGTCCTGAGATTATTCCTGAGTCTATCCTAGTTTCTACCCTAGTGGGTGATTCGATTGTTACCCAGAAAGTGTATTAAAAGTGTCCTGTTACCATTTTTCATAGAGTCTTGTTGACTGATCTGATTGAGTTAGACATGGTAGATTTTGATGTGATTCTGGGTATGGACTGGCTGTATTCTTCTTATACCTCTATTGATTGTCGGACCCAAATGGTCAAGTTTCAGTTTCCGGGTGTATCTGTGTTTGAGTGGTCTGGGAATTCTGTGTCACCCAAGAGTCATTTTATCTTTTACCTCAAAGCTAGAAAGCTTATTTCCAAGGGGTGTATTTACCATTTGGTTAGAGTCAAAGACACTAAGTCTGAGACTCCAACTCTCCAGTCTTTTAACATCGTCAATGAGTTTTTGATATCTTTTCAATTATCTCCCAGGGATACCTCCTGATAGGCAGATAGAGTTCGGGATTGATCTTCGTCCCGATACTCAGCCCATTTCTATTCCTCCTTACCGTATGGCCCGTGTAGAACTTAAGGATTTGAAAGAGCAACTCAAAGATCTACTAGATAAGTGTTTCATAAGGCCCAGTGTTTCTCCTTAGGGTGCTCCTGTGTTGTTTGTAAGAAAGAAAGATGGCTCTTTGCGTATGTGCATTGATTACCGCTGACTGAATAAAGTCACCATCAAAAATAAGTACCCCCTTCTGAGAATAGATGATTTGTTTGACCAATTGCAAGGTGCAAGTTATTTCTCAAAGATAGACCTTCGTTTTGACTATCATCAACTCAAAGTTAGGGAGTGTGACATCTCAAAAACCACTTTTCGAACTCATTATGGCTATTTTGAGTTTCTTGTTATGTCTTTCGAGTTAACTAATGCCCCAGCAGCTTTCATGGACCTTATGAATCGAGTGTTAAGACCATATCTGGATATGTTTGTCATAGTTTTCATCGATTATATACTGGTGTACTCCTGTAGTGAGGATGAACATTCTGATCATCTCCAAACTGTCTTGCAAACCCTTAGAGATCACAAGTTGTTTGCCAAGTTTAGTAAGTGTGAGTTTTGGCTAAGGTCAGTTGCTTTTCTAGGTCATATCATTTCTTCTGA
Source organism: Capsicum annuum (assembly GCF_002878395.1). Classification (NCBI taxonomy): domain Eukaryota; kingdom Viridiplantae; phylum Streptophyta; class Magnoliopsida; order Solanales; family Solanaceae; genus Capsicum; species Capsicum annuum. The sequence goes on from NC_061119.1 coordinate 92,400,486, forward strand.
GGGTATTAGAGTTGATTCCTAAAAGACCGAAGCTGTTAGAAATTGGCCTAGACCTATTTTTCCGACTGATATCTAAAGTTTCTTGGGTTTAGCTTGCTATTACCGCCATTTTTTTGAGGATTTATCCTCTATAGCATCCCTTATGACTCGGTTGACCCAACAGAAAGTGAAGTTCTTGCGGTCCGAATCTTGTGAAAAGAGTTTTCAGGAGTTGAAGACTCAACTCACTTCAACCCCTATTTTGACCTTGCCTGATGGTGTTGATGGTTTTGTGGTGTATTATGATTCTTTGAGAGTTAGGTTAGGTTGTGTATTGATACTAAAGGGTAAGGTGATAGCTTATGCTTCTAGACAGTTGAAACCCCATGAGAAAAATTACCCCACCCATGACCTTGAGTTGGTTACTGTTGTGTTTGCTTTGAAAATCTAAGACACTATTTGTATGGTGTCCATATTGATGTTTTCACTGATCATAAGAGTCTGCAGTATGTGTTTACCCAGAAAGAATTGAATCTTAGGTAGAGACGATGGTTAGAATTTTTAAAAGACTATGATATGAGTGTGTTGTACCATCTGGGCAAGGCCAATGTTGTGGTGGATGCCCTAAGTAGAGTGTCCATGGGTAGTGTTTTGCATGTGGTAGAAGGTAAGAAAGAGTTGGATCGTGATGTACATCATTTGGCTAGATTGGGGGTTAAGTTGTTTGACTCTGCTGAAGGTAGTATAGGGGTTCAGAGTAATTTTGAATCCTCCTTGGTTTCGGAAGTGAAGGAAAAACAATACTTAGATGCTAGTTTGGTCAGACTGAAGGAGTCAGTCAAGGACCCAAAAGTAGAGGTTTTCTCCCAAGGGGGGGATGGTGTGTTGAGATTACAGGGTAGATTATGTGTCCCGAATATTGATGATCTGAGACAGAGAATTATGGTTAAAGCACACGGGGCGTGATATTCTATTCATCCTGGTGCCACCAAGATGTACCAAGACTTGCGGGAAATCTATTGGTGGAGTGGCATAAAGAAAGATATAGCAGCGTTTGTAGCTAAGTGTACAATATGCCAACAGGTTAAGGTTGAATACCAAAGACCTGGTGGTATGATGCAAGAGTTTAGTATTCCCACCTGGAAGTGGGAAGACATAAATATGGACTTCGTGATTGGTTTACCTCCTTCCCGACGCCATCATGATTCCATTTGGGTTATGGTTGATAGGTTGACTAAGTCTGCTCATTTCTTGCCTGTTCATACTTCATATACTACTGAGGATTATGCTAGATTATATATTCGAGAGCTAGTCAGACTGCATGGAGTTTCCTTGTCTATCATTTCGGATAGGGGTACTCAGTTCACTTTGCAATTTTGGAAAGCTTTTTAGAAGGGTCTTGGTACCTAAGTGCTTTTGAGTTCTTCTTTTCATCCGCAGACCGATGGTCAGGCTGAGCGGACCATCCAGACCTTAGAGGATATGTTGAGAGCTTGTGCACTTGACTTTAAGGGAACTTTGGATAATCACTTACCGTTGATAGAGTTTTCTTACAATAACAATTTCCACTCTAGTATTGGCATGGCCCCGTTTGAAGCCTTATATGAGAGGAAGTGTAGATCACCCATAGGTTGGTTCGAGGTGGGTGAAGCGGCTATGAGTGTTCCTGATTCGGTATTTGAGGCTATGGAAAAAGTTAAGTTGATTAGGGAAAGGTTGAAAACTACACAGAGTCGTTAGAAGTCATATGCGGATGTTAGAAGGAGAGACCTTGAGTTTGAAGTTGGTGACCTAGTGTATCTAAAAATTTCACCCATGAGGGGGGTGAAGAGATCCGAAAAGAAGGGGAAGCTTAGTCCCCGTTATGTTGGTCCTGACAAAATTCTTAGCCGTGTTGGTAAGGTAGCTTATGAGGTCGAGTTGCCTTCCGAGTTGTCCTCTGTTCATCCAATATTCCATGTCTCCATGATTAGAAAGCATATTACCAATGCTGTGGTAGTGGATTCCTCTGTGAGTGCTGAAATTCAAGAAAATCTTTCTTTTGATGAGATTCCTGTTGAGATTCTTGATTACAGCGTCCAAACACTAAGGAACAAAGAAGTTCCCTTGGTCAAGGTGTTGTGGCAAAACCAATCTGTTGAGGGTACAACTTGGGAAGATGAGGTGGATATGCAATTCAAGTACCCGCACTTATTTTCCGCGAACTCCGATCAAACAGAAGGTACCGTTCTTTCCTAAATCATTCACTTTTGATAAAAGTTGCAGCAGTTCAGCTGTCATTTATTATGTGTTCAGCTGTAGTTTCTTGAATTTATGCATTCTATGTTGCATTCGGAGTGAGAAATGATGTGGTGATGAGTCTAAAGAATGGTTTCAGCTGTATGCTCTATTATCTATCTAATCTTGGCATGTCTAGCGTCATTTGAGGATGAATTTTTCCAAGGGGGGGATGATGTAATACCCCAGGAAATAATTCATTGAAATTTTGTGCGTAAACATGTTTGGTTCTATCTTCTAGAATGAATTATAAATTTTCCATGTGGAATGTCTTATATTATGACCCACCATTGCGTAGAGTATCGAATAATCTTTCCAACTATATGTGGATCATCAGAAACAGACACCCGAGTGATGAGTTATGAACATTCCGATCGAACCGTGAATAGTAGTGAACAGTAAAACGTGCAGGAAAAATACTGAGGCCTGGCATATTTTTGCTCCAACTTTAAATGATAATAACTTCTTGTACATAATGATCTGTTTGATTTAGTATATATCAACGGAAAGCTCTACGGGTCCTCTTTCTAATGAAATTAGTTTCATCCAATTTGTCAATCGGAGCAAAAGGTTATGGTCGATCTACTTCAGCCTATCAAAAGTGAATTTTTGGGTCAACTTCAAATGATTATAAATCCTGGTACACAATGATCTGGGAGAGATACTATATATCAACGGAAAGATATGACAGTCCTCTTTCTAATGAAATTAGTTTCATCCAATTTGGATATAGGAGTAAAACGTTATGGTTGATCTACTTCAGACTATCAAAATAGTCCACCAAAGGACAGATTCGAGAATTATTTAATTTTTGGGGGTGTTTTGGTCATTCCCCTCACCCAAAATCCGTCCAAACCCTATATTAAGGCCTATAGAAGCATTATATGTTATATTTCATCAAATTCCCTCAAAAAGAAAACCCTAAGCTCCTACATCCAACTTCAAGAACCTCCAAAGTTCACTATTAATTCTACAAATTTATTCAAGATTCCAAGATCCTAGTCCAAGAACTCTAAGAACCATCATTCAAAGGCACGATTAACAACTCAAAAATGAGTATCGATCTAAAGTTCATCATTCAAGGTATGTGGGGTTTTTCAACAAGAACTCTCTTTCGTTCTTGTTCCCAAAAGTAATTTTCTTTACAAAGGCATGATTTTTATTTGATTTTTTACGAATTTGAAGCATGAACCTATATCTTATGATGATTATTATGAAATTTTGATGTTTATGATTTTGAAAGATGAATTTACATGGGTGGAGATATAAAGCATGAATCTTGAACGATATCTATCATGATTTTTATATTTGGGTCGTGAATCCCCATTGGAAATTGTGTTTTTTTGAGAAAGTGTGTGTTATAAGCACGTTGATGTTGAATATTTGAGATATTTTGAATGATTTGACCTTTTGGTCTTAAAGGAGTTATTTTGAACTCGAGTGTGAAAGAAATTCACAACGTGGTTGATTTTGATAGATGGGAAGCATGATGGCTCCCGATGTATATTTATATATTACTGAAATTGTTTTGTTGTGGATTGTCTTTGAAATGATCTGAGCTAAGTCCGAGAAAAATCTTTAGCACCGAGTGGGAGGTATAATGAGACCTTACTTCCCTAGAACTATGTGCCCCCGTAGGAGTGATCCTGAGGCTGATTTATATAGTGATCACTAGTTTGTGTGAATTTGATATCGATAGTCCTACTCCGATGGCAAGGATAGGACGGCTCTCCCCAACATGGGTTGTACGTTGGACTCCATGTAGCTCACATGGTTTATGTCGGTTATAAGATCTCCCAGTGTGTGTGTGTTTCCTTGTGTCTATGGTAAATGGTGAATTGATTTGAAAGTGGAATTGTGAAAGTTATTCTTTCAACAGATTTAAATGATATTTATATTATGAGAATTGATATTCTTGATGAACTAAAAGTTATTGACAAATTATATAATGACTCACATGTGTTATTGTACTTATTTCATCCTCTCATGATTATGATGATTTTCTTCGGGCTATGTGAGTCTTTCATACATCCTGCATATTTCTTATAAATATTTATGATGATGATGTTTATACAACTGCATACACCCCCATATACTCGGTTCCTTTCCATGGTACTGACCCACATCTTCGGATGTGGGCTATATTTTCTCGGAATGTAGGTTCAGGTGCTCAGTTCTAGGTTTGACAGTGATTCTTTAGGCACACTGTTCTACATCCTCTATTATGGTGAGTCCTCATGTTCCGAGGACGTGATGTCTGATGTTGGTTTCACGAAATTGTTTACATTTGATAACTTAGTATGAGTCAGTTGGGGCATGTCTCAATGGCTCGCTGGTTTTATTGATTTTATTAGAGGCTTGTCAGACTAGTATAGATGTTGGGAGTTAAGTAATAAGTCGTATTTTGTTATCTTTCTGAAATTATTTTATTCTTGGATAATGATTACTCTGTTGATATTTGAGGGTTATTTATGGAAACGCTGTTTATTTGTGTTGAACTGAATGATAATGGCTCAAAGGGTTAGCTTGGGGCTACTCATAGCCTCAAGCACCGTGTGACGCTCCGGGACCCATTTTTCGGGGCGTTACATGAAGTTTATGTTCACTCTTTTTTAATTGCTTGGTGTTGTGTCGATGTTGAAATCTATTTATTATGTCCTTAATATTTAGGCTATGAATTACAAGTTTTATAGATGGAGAAACAAAAACGTAGTTGATGAAAGATCAAAATTTATCTTTACAAAATTGGTGAAAAAGATTAAGGAGGTAGAAGAAATTACTAGCATGTTAAGATGCACTTAGACAATCTTGAAAACTTTATGATGCAATATCATAGTTCCAATATGAACTAAGGAGACATTGAGGAGGAAAACAAGAGATGAGGCTGAAATTATACAGATTCGATTTGAAAGACTCAATATTAATTCACTTAACCTTGTAGATTCAAATATGAAGAATGATGTATATGAGATGGATGATTCAAAAGAGAATGGTAAGAAGAAGAGTATGAAGATGAAAAATAATAAAATATCATGTCAATTTACTTGGAAATTACTTTGTTTACTTTGTTGTGTGATGATATATGTAGTTGATGTGTATGTTAGTGTCCTAATTCAGGTTGTCTAGATGAACAAAAATTAAACGAGGTTGCCAAAGCATATAGTAGAGAGGATAATTTTGTGTTGGAATGAAACATCAATTTGCTATGACAATGTCTTAGTATGTAATAGAGGATCATTTGGTGGTTATGTAACTTCAGTTGCTCTAATTTTTGCATTTTGACACTTATCTATTTTTGGGAACTCAACTACATAGTGATCATTTTTGTAACCCAACTAAAAAAAGCAACACTAACTTAATTTCAAATGAAACATCACAACACCACTGCATCACAACACAATTCTAAAAGAAAACTTAACAAACAAAACAAAGCTTCAATATTGCATTCAATCACCAGAAATTCAATACCATTTCTATAACAAAATCATCAGTTTTAAATGCAACCAAAAAGAATGGTACTTGTGAATAGTAGTTTCATACCAAAACAACAAAATAAAATAGTGTATCTGTAGGGCACCAAAACGGTAATTCACAAAACACCGTTGATAACTATAGTTTCCATTGTTCCTGAGGCTATGAAGAGAAGGTGGTATGTGTGCTTACTGCCTTCTTGGTAACTCCACTCTAATATCTCAGAGATTTCTTGTTGTAATTACTTGCTTTTATTTCCACTTTAGTACACTTGATGGTTTGAATCCAATGTCTCTAGTTACAACTGTTGCTCTTATGATTTGATTTGGATCAGTGGATAGGATTCTGCTACTGGAAAGCGCAGTCTACAAATAAGTTCAATTTATTATTAGAAACATAACTACTATGAATGATACAATACTTACATTAAAGTTTAAGAATCCTTTTTTAACTTAAAATTCACCCATTCCAGTCTCTCTTGGCCTTTTATAATGGGAAGTGTTTCCAACGCCTTTTCCCCTTCCCTTGGTAGTAGCAGCAATCTCCTTTGGTACAATAGTTGTATTAGGTGGTAGATCTTATGTTGTACTGCCTTGAGAACATATAAACCAACTTTCAAGTAGATGAGGAGCATCTCTTGCTCTACTAGCACTTCGCCTACTCCTTTCTCTAGGACTTCTAGTTCTTGGTGATATTCTATCAGTAAAATGGTTAGCAGATCCTATTCTTGCTCTTGAGTTGGGTGCAGAACATTCAAACTAGCTACCAAGACCATGGTGTGTTGATGGTGATGCAAAATCATCAACAATAACTAGACTTGGCCTTTTGTTAGAAGGAGGTTGTCATGACCCAAAAACAAAGGGTCATGATGATACTCGCTGTGGCAATCCTTGACAAGTAAGCCGATCACCCAAACTGATATGAAATGGGAATAACACCAACAAATCCCAATGTAAGACTTCTAGAACAAAGTCGAACCACAAATCTACAATAATAGTGGAAAATACATAACAATTATACCATAAATCTCCCAAAATCAAGTGTCACAGTGTATGAACCAACTAAGTACATCTCAAAGTCCAAATATATAACTGATAGTCCAAAGGGAACATAATTTGTCTCTAAATACAAAAAATAAGACATTAACTAAATAAGATGAGGTAGTAGATAAACTCTAGATGCATAGAATGACTGCTACAGCAAAATACTCCAAACACCGCCCGAATTAGCTACCATATGGTGCACTCGTACCTGGATCTGCATCGAAAGGGCACAGTAAGATGAGTATGCTTCACTTGTACTCAGTAGGTATCATAGGTCGACTGAGCAAAGTATAAAATAAAGTAGATAAAATACACACTATAGGCATGTCACCCCGCAATAAGAAAATGTCCTAAATGGTAGCCCACATCATCTCTACTAAGAGTTCTAAAATATACACATAAACCAAATTCAAGTACGAGAGAGAAACAAAAATAGATAGACATCAAATCAAGCACAAAAGTACATTACAGAATGCACATAACGTAAAAATGATGATGTGATGCACGAGGTTGTCATACAAGCTTTGTATATACCTACTGAGTTGTGCTCCAAAGGTAGGACCCATAGGGGGTTTGTCAACCCATATACAATCCAATAACCAATACCAATCCATTATCCATAACTCCTCTCCAACACATACATTGGCACAGGATTTTTAAAGATGTCAGATTTTTTTTTAGAAAAAACAATATTTTCACATTGGTACCAATGTTACATAAATGTACATGATATGAGGATCCAATGTTCTCAATTAACCAGAATGAGAATTTCTGATTCCAACCAATATACCAACCATCCATAATCCAATACAGTCTATAAACCAACAGAGTAAGATATATAATAATATGACATTGATACCACATAGACCTCAATTCATGCAGTTTCCACCAAAAAGTATGTGTGTGTGCGCATCTATATATATTTATACTAGGCTAAGAACATTATATAAGACCCCGCATGGTCACATATATCAAATACGTCTCAAAACCACCAAATAACAACCATATAGTCCCTACACGGGCCCAAAACAATAACGAAGCCATTTTCTTGATTAATTCTCATACCTATAACATAATTTTATATCAATATTAACTACCCAGCCTAGTTTGAAAAAGTTAAGCCATAAACTACCTCGATTAAAGAAATCCCAATACAAAAGCCTTCAACACAGAGCCTTACCTTCATGAACAAACTAAGAATCAACAAAAACATACAAATATAGAATCTACGCATCAAAAGGAAGCCAATGACAACTATATTGCTCATTTCTAAGTCAGAGTCAAAATGGACCCCCAAAATGGGTTTTCGAAGAAGAAGGGTAGAATCAAAATTTTAGTTCAAAAATATATTATCTGTAATTAAAGAAAATACTAGAAGAAAACCTAAGAGAAAATAGGTTGAAATTAGGGTTTAAATCAAAGAAATACCAATTTAGGTCTTTCGATCCAAAATCCCCAAATTTCACTTTTAAAATGGAGTTTTAACAAGCTTTAGACTACAAGAATCGAAGAAAAATAATTTAAATAGGGGTTTGAAGCTTACCTAAGTTTGAAAATGGAAGAAATCACTCAAAAACTCGAAAACCCAAAGCTCTAAGTTCCTATAATGGTGAAAAATTTGAGAAAGAAAATATATATATGGGTACCAAGTGCCGCTAATGCTGTCAAATGGCCACTTTAGCGGTCACCGCAAAATTGGTCAAGTACCTTTAGCAGTACACGTTAATGTATGCTAGTCCGCTAAAGTGGACAAGGGCCATTTTAGCGCCTACCTCTAAAGAGGACAGGGCACCACTAAAGTACCCTTGTCCAACTTTAGTCGGCCGCTAAAGCGGACAAAATGGAGCTTTAGCGGTTGCACCAGCTAAGTGGTGCAGAAGTTAAACTTGGAAATTTCTAAGTCTCCGCAGACCCCTCAGATTCATTTAAAATCCCATGAATACAAACAAACTATGTTGCCCTTAAAATTTTGACGCTTCAAACTCAAAGGCAATAAATTTTTTTAAAATAAATGTCATTTTCAAAAAATTGACCCCCGAGACCTGATTTCACAACTTTTTGAATCGAAGGTCAGAATAGAATACAAAAGCTATAAAATCACACCAACTATGTTTCCAATCCAAAATTGATGTTCTGGATCTGCTCGTGCAGTTTGTTTTGCCATCTGATGCACAGAACAATAAATGTTGACCAAAGTCATCTAATAAGTTATTTTAACCACCAAAAACCACAACTTCGCACAAATTACACTGAAATTATTAGGAACCATGCCAATTACCTCCAGACTCTAGAAATACCACAAAGCAACCAAAGGGAGGGATAAAATGGTCAAGTCACATAAAAATAAATAATTCATAAAAATAACCAAAAAATAAATTATTACATCATCCAACACTAAGAATCTAGTTTGTCTTCAAAAAAAAAAGCCAAGGATGATACCTTAATCAGTGAAAAACTGGGAATAACTACTATGTATATTGGACTCTACCTCCCAAGTAGCCTCTTCTATTGACTATATCTTCAATCAACCTTAACCACTAGAATATCCCTAAAATACAGTCGTCTAACATCCCTGGCAAGAATAGAGATGGGCTTCTAAGTAAAAGATAACTTCTTATCTAACTGCACTGAATCCCAATGAATGATGTGAGACTTATCCAAAATGCAACATTGAAGCATAGAAACATGAAAATAATTGGATAAACTGCTAATAAATCTGGGATTAATGTTAACTCATGAGACATATCCCCAATAGTTTGAAAAATCTCAAATGGCCTGATATACCTAGGGCTAACCTTGACCCTCTTACCAAACCTCATCACGCCCTTCATAGGCGACACACAAAGGAAGACTCAGTCACCAACACTGCACCTCCATTCTTGAAGCCTAGGGTTTGCATAGCACTTATGCCTACTCGAAGTCGCTTAAAGGAAATACTGAAGACCTGAACCCTATCCAAGGACTCACAAAGAAAGTTTTCACCTTGAGTTCTAATCTCATGAACCTCAAACCAACCAACTAGAGAGTGACAACGCCTATCATACTATCATACCCTGAGGCTACCCCTAGTCGCAACAACAGTGCTTACGATCACAAGTGACCAGAGGCTAACCCATGAGCTAGTACCTACTGTGAGCACTAAGTAAAGTAGTAATATGTTACATGAGCGGAAGATATACTGATAAGGTTTAGAAAAAACAAATACTGGAATACGTATCAAAATATATCCATAATATTTGATAATATACTAGAAACCAAACTATCTATCTGAAGAAATTGGTAATACTAAAATAACTGACTGACTATCTAACTGATTGTCTGAAACCCAATAAATATCATGAGGATTTGATGGGACTAACCCCCAACTAACGCTGACTGACTGAACATAAAAAAGTATTAAAAGAACTAAAATAAATATATCATATCCTTGATGGATAAGGACTCACCACTACTATTGAGTAACGTTGAGCTTTCTAAGAACGGTCAGGAAATTGAGTGTATGAACCTATGTTATAAGATAATATAGTGCAAAGAAAGGTATGTGGTCAGTACTTTGAATATACTAGTATATGAGATGAGGACTGGCTAAAATGCATGAAATAACTGAGCATGAACGCATGAACATATAATATCTTAGAATGTAAGACCAAGTATAAACATATTACTAAAATATTCTGAAATTTTGAAAGACTAAAATCTTTATAACTGAATGACTAAAAATTTGTACACTTGGTCAAGCAAACTTGAACTGGATATACTAAAATACTAAATAAAACTATGGGAGGTATCACATAAATAACATGCCCCAATCTGGGCTAATGGGGGTCCAAACTGTAACCCCAGTTGAAAGCCAGTCAGTACCATTCCATAGGTACTAACACATGGTTGACGATATGGATCCACAAGGCTGATATCCTAAAGGACTAAGGAGTCACCCTCTACTACTAGGTGCTCTCATGAGATATGTTTTAACCCTCAACTAGCAGGAAGACATCTTAAAACTATGCTGGCTACATAATTCTGGAACTCAGGGACTCCTACTAAAGGTCACACCCTCTATTGGCAGGTGATGCCCCATCCCTGGGTTCGCTTGGTAATAAATCCTACTCTCAACTGAACTGTCACTGGAACTGAATTGAACAAAATTCAACTAAACATAACAACTGACATTGCTCATCATGATCATAACAACTGAGTAAATAGTAATATTCATGGTTTAACTAAAATCATTACTTGAAAGATCTGAATTCATCTAAAATACATAGGTATCGGATATTCATAAACCGCCAGCACTAAATGATCATAAAATACAATATTAAGGCTTAAAACTGTAGTGTGAAATCATGGTTCAAAGATCCCAAAACATAGACATTTCATCAAATATGTAAGAATCATGAACTTGAACATGAGAATGACTTAAAAGATGGGAAAATTAGCATGGTTACATAACTAAGATCATAACTTGATAATATAACATGAAATTTACTTGAATATAACATGGAAAATTGTAACTTAAAGCATGGGTTAACCTAGATTTTCATAGAATCATTCTTGAACATGAATTGTGTCAAAATCTAAGGAAACATATGAATTTAGTCCATCTTGAACATACAAAACTCCATAATAAGAGAAAAATGCATTCTTTAGTTGGAAAGAGGATTTTGAGTTCCATGGGTGAAAAGGGACATATGGATGAACATCCCACATACCTTAAGAATTTAAATTTGTGAAAGAAACCCTATTATTGATGCTTTCTTGAAGATTCTTGAACTTGGAAAATTTGGATTCTTGATTTCATGGGGAAAAAGGATTTGAATTGGTTTTAGGGCAAGGAGGAGGGTTTCTTGTGAGTGATTTTGAGAAGAAGAGGAAAATAATACCCATTTGGATATTCCAAGTCATGTTACGAATGATTGGGTTGAGGGGGAAAAGATGCAATTGCCCCTTAATTATTTAAATAAAAAAATAGACACAACAATGTCATGGAGAGATGGCCTTATTGCGGTCAAAGAATTTCTTTACCGCATCGCAGATAGCATCAGGTCGGGACTAGTACTGCAATGAGGGCTTATCACAGGGACTTGACTATTTTTGTGATCCAAACATGCCCTAAACCTTATTTAAAAAATCTAAAACTCCCCCGAGACATTTTTTTAACCTCCCTAAGTATTAATCAACCTAAACCTCAATATTTTGGAGACGGGAAGACCAAACTAAAAATCTGTAAAATTTAGGGATTTTGGAAATTACTAAGTCCTCAACACTTAGTGAAATTTTCAACCCTTGGAGCCCTTAAGCATGTAACTTAAAGTTGAATTGAGCTTGGAATATTACAGAGTATTACAATATCTCTCCCTTGGGAACATTTGTCCTTGAATGAGACTGTTTAAACTGAGAAACTATGACAACTAAGATCGTATACTGAACATGAATGACTTGGAACATGATTACATAACTAAGCCTGAAGCATGACACAAGAAATGAACTAATTTCATGAATGACATGAGAACGATTACATAGCTGAAATTGAGAACATAATTGAGGCAATCTAAGGAAGATATTTACCTCAAGATGAATCTGAGTTTGCGGGGAAAAGATAAGGGTTCTTGGTTTGCATATCTGCTTCTGCTTCCCAAGTTACTCCCAAACCTCTTTATTCCTTAGCCTTAGAATTTGACGATCAAGGATCTTAACTAGGAATTTTCCAAGGGAAAGGATATCCTGAACATCCATACTTTCTAAAGGAATAACAATATCTGAATCACCGATGCATCTCTTTAACAAGGAAACATAAACATCGAATATACTGATGCTAAGTCTGCAGGCAACTCAAACTCATAAGCTACCCTTCCAAAATGGTTTAAGATTCTGTAAGGGACAACATAGAAGGACTAAGTTTCCCTTCTTTCCAAATATCTTCACTTCCTTCATAGGTAAAATCTTCAAGCAAACCAAATCACCAACCTCAAACTCAAAAATCTTTTCTCCTCATTTCAGTATAAGATTTCTGATGGCTTTAGGTTATCTTCATCCTCTCTCGAATCAACTAAACTTTCTCCATAGCCTCAAACATTGAATTATGCCCTATCAATGCAGCCTTACCTAGTTTAAACCAATTAATAGGAGATCTGCATATCCTTTTATAGAGAGCCTCAAATGGAGCCATTTGAATAATGGAGTGATAACTATTGTTGTAGGCGAACTCAATCAACGGTAAGAGATCATCCCAACTACCTTTAAAATCTATAACACAAGCCCTCAACATATCCTCCAAAGTATGAATGGTCCTCTCCGCCTGACCATATGTTTGAAGATGAAAAGTTAGACTGAGATGAACTTGAGTACCAAGACCCTTCTAAAAAGCTCTCCAAAAGTAAGGTAAATTGAGTACCCCTATCTAAAATGATAGATAATGGAATCCTATGCAACTTAACTAGCTCCTTAAGATAAATCCTGGAATAATCCTCAACTGAGTACAAAGTATAAACTGGCAATAAATAAGCTAATTTGGTCATTCTATCCACAATGAACGATATTAAATCATGATGAAGACACGTACGAGGCAACCTTGTCACAAAGTCTATGTTCACCACTTCCCACTTCTAAGTGGGGATGCTAAACTTTCACAATGTACCACTAGGCCTTTGGTTCTCAAATTCAACCTGCTGATAATTTGGACACTTAGCCATAAACTCTGCAATATCTTTCTTCATACCACTCTACCAATAGATTTCCCGTAAATCACGTTACATTTTAGTGGCTTCTGGGTGAATAGAATGTCACGCACCATATGCTTCTATAAGTATTTTTGTCTAAAACTATTAACACATGGAACACATAACCTGTCCTAACAATGAAGCACAACATCTCCCCGTAGGAGAAAACCTCTACTTTCTGATATCTAACTACCCCCTTTAACTTAACCAAACTAGGATCCCTATCTTATTTTTCCTTCAATTTTGCAACTAATGAAGGCTCTAAACCATTTTGAACCCATACACTACCTTCAGCTGAATCAACCAACCTAACACCCATCTAGCAAGATGATGAACCTCACTAACTAACTTCTTCTTCTCTTTCTCAACATGGGCAACACTACCCATGGATAATCTACTAAGGGCATCCTCCAGTACATTGGCCTTGCTGAAATGTTACAACATACTCATATCATAATTTTTTAATAACTCAAGCTAGCATCTTTGATGAAGATTCAGATCTTTCTGCGTGAACACCTACTGTAAACTCTTATGGACAGTGAACACATTAATATGAACCTCATAAATATAGTGCCTCCAGATTTTCAAGGAAAAACATCAGTGGCCAACTCAAGATCATGGGTAGGATAATTCTTTCAATGTGGTTTAATCTATGTAGAGGCGTAAGCTATGACCTTTCCTCTCTGTATCAAAACACAACCAAGACCAACTATGGAAGCATCACTGTAAAATACAAACATATCTAAACCATCTGGAAAAGCCAAAATTGAGGTGGAGGTGAGTCGAGTCTTCAACTCCTAAAAACCATCTTTCTTACGTATGAACAAGATTGGAGAGCCCCATAGAGAGACAATAGGTCTACTAAAACCCTTATCTAAGAGATATTTCAACCGTTCCTTCAATTTTATAAGTTTAGTTAGATTCATTCTATAGGTTCGAATAGAGATAGGTTGGGTATCTGGAAAGAGATCTATTCCAAAGTCTATTTCCCTCTTGGGAGAGACTCCGAGAAGATATTCAGGGCTACTAAAACTTACTCAAGACTTAGAGTCTCAGAATTTGGGTCTTTGACTGAGACAATATAGTAAGTACACCCCCTTAGATATCATCTTTCTAGCTTTAAGATATGAAAAAATTTGACCCCTAAGCACTAAATTACTACCCCTCTATTTAATGAATGGTTCATTGAGAAATTGAAACTGAACTACTCTATTTCTATAATCAACTGAGTCATAGCATGAGTAAAGACAATCCATATTTAGAATGACATCGAACTCAGTCATCTCTAACTCCACCAGATCAGCTAAGGTAATTTTCTGAGATACTGCGATTAAGCAATTTCTATATGCCTGTCAAGCTATAATAAAATTACCTACTGGGGTAGACACTGAGAAAGTCTCTGCTAACATTTCAAAACTGACAACAAAATTGATGTCTAAGTAAGGGGTCACAAAAGAAAGTGAAGATCTAGGGTCTAATAAAACATAAACATGAAGATTGAAAACTTGAAATATACCCGTAACCATATCAGGAGAAATTTCCTAATTATGGAGAGTTTTGAAAGAATACAATCTATTCTAGAATAGACCACTAGTTGCATTAGAAGTGGCGCCTTGCTGAGTCAGGTGACTGGCTTTAGCTAAAGGGTGATTGGATTGACCCTACTGACCTGTCCCTAGGTAATTCCTAACCTTTTGCCTAGCTTTCCATATCTAAAACACACATCACTACTAGCCTTTCACTCATCTTGATGATTCCTACGATATCTCTAACAAAGCATATTAGTGCAACTACTATTCACACTACCCTAGGACTTAGAGCCTAGCACTTTATCCCGACTATCTTGCATGAACATAGGCACTGGAGCACTAGCTAAAGATGGAGCTCGAACTAAAAATTTCTAATGAAACTGAGAACGGTTATCAATTTCTGACCTTGGCTGAGAAAAGTTAAAACAACCTGTTCTATCCCTCTTATTCTCTCTCTTTCTCTTTACACTTTCCTCCTTAATCTGTTGAGCATGAACCATAAGTCTAGATAGGTCTATCTCCTTAATCAAAATGGCAGTTCTATACTCCTTAACCACACTATCAGCTAAACCAGATACAAACTTACTCACTCTAGACCTATTATCCACCACCATAATAGAAGCATACCTCACCAAATTGGTGAACTTAAGTGAGTACTCCTTCACGCTCATATTACCCTGATTCAAATAGATGAACCATTGAAAATAGATTCTTTTAACTCTAGGGGAAAGAACTGTCTAAGAAAGTTATGGAAAACTCCTCCCACTCAATGGCCATGCATCAATACCTCGGTCTTTCTTCCACTACTTAAACCAGGTATGAGCTACATCCTATAATAGATATATATCTAACTCTGCACTCTCACTCAAAGTAATGCCCATAATATCTATCACTTTCTACACCATGTCCAGAAACTCATATTGATCCTCCTCGAACTTAGTTCCAGAAAATAGAGGGGGATTCATCCGAATAAAATCTTAAATCTTATCTGCCACTAAATTGGTTGGGTTAATTGTTTGCTGGTTATTCCAAGATGTTACTGAATAGGCTGAGGAAGTGAAAGCAGCCTTGAGTTTAGCATGAGAGACATGTTCATTCAGAGATGTTCATGAACAGGTGGTGGTGCAAGCTGATCCCCTTTACTTCTTCCGTTGTTTCTTCTAGGAGGTATTGTCTGTAAACAAAACAAAGGATGAGTTAGAACAAGGAATTACATTGAGCTCATGGTATTTTACCTGGTCTTTCATAGCCTCTTGTCCATAAGTGTGGCGTGCTTCGCACCCATGCACAAGACTTTACTCAACACAACTTTCAGACTCCCTAGGACACTTTAAAACCTCAGGCTTTGATACCAAGTTTTGTCATAACTTGAGGCTACCCCCTAGTCGTGATAATGGTTCTTACAATCACAAGTGACCATAATCTAACCTATGAGCTGGTACCTACTTGAAAACTAACTAATGTAATATGATACATGAGTGGAAGATACACTGATAAGGCACAGTACAACTAAATACCAGAATATGTATCAAAATATATCTATTATATCTAATAACATACTATAATACCAAACTATCTATCTGAAACAACTGGTAATATTGAGATAACTGACTAGTTGTCTACCTAATTCACTGAAAGACTCTAAACATCATAAGGAGTCGATGGTAGAAACCCCTAACTAACTCCGATAGAATAAACATAAAGAAGTACTAAAATAACTAAAATAAATATGTTATGTCCTCAATGGATGAGGACTCACCAGTACTGCTGCTAAGTAACGCTGAACTATTTAAGAATGGTTGGGAAACTAAGCATTCAATCCTATGTTATAAGACAACATAGCACAAAGAAAAGTATGTGGTCAGTACTTTGAATGTATTGGTATATGAGATGAGGACTAGCTTAATGCATAAAATAACTGAGCATGAATGCATGAACATATAATATCTGAGAATGCAAGACCAAGTATAAACATGTTACTGAAACATTTTGAAATCTGAAAGATTAAAATTTATATAACTGAATGACTGAAAATCTGTAAAATTGGTTAAGCAAACTTGAACTGGGATATACTAAAATACTGAATGAAACTGTGAGAGGTATCATGTAACCAACATCCCCTAATCAAAGCTAGTTGGGTCCAACCTGTAACCCAAGTTGAAATGGTGTTAGTACCGTGGCATGGGTACTAACACATAGATAATGATGTGGATCTACAACACTGATGTCCCAAAGTACTAAGTAATCACCCTTTGTTGGTAGGTGCTCTCATAAGATATGGGTCAACCATCAACTGGCAGGACATGTCAAACCTATGCTAACTGCATAGTTCTAGAACTCAGGGACTGCTACTAAAGGTCACACCTATTACTGGCAGGTGAGCCCCTATCCTTGCATTCTCTTCGTACTAAATCCTACCACCAACTGAACTGTCACTGGTATTGGACTGAACTAAATTCAACTGACTATAACAACTGATATTGCTTATCATGATCATAACAACTGAGTAAATGGTATATTCATGGTTTAACTGAAATCATTACTTGAAAAATCTAAAGTCATGTAAATTACATAGGTATCGGGTATTCATAACCCGCCATCACTGAATGATCATAAAATACAATATTAAGGCTTAAAATTGTAGTGTAAAATCATGGTTCAAAGATCCCAAAATATAGACATTGTATCAAACATGTGAGAATCATGAACTTGTGCATGGGATATCTTAAAACATGGGAAAAACAGCATGGTTACGTGACTAAGATCATCACTTGATAATATAACATGAAATTCACTTAAAGATAACATGGGAGATTGAAACTTAAAGCATGGGTTAACCTAGATTTTCATGGAATCATTCTTGAACATGAATTGAGTCAAACTACTAAGGAAACACATGAATTTAGTTGATCTTGAACATACAAAACTCCATAATTAGAGAAAAATCCATTCTTTAGTTTGAAAGATGGTTTTGGGCTCCATGGGTGAAAAGGTTCCCATGGATGAACATGCCACATACCTTAAGCTTCTTTATTTGTGAAAGAAACCATATTCTTGATGCTTTCTTGAAGATTCTTGAACTTGGAAAACTTTGATTCTTGATTTCTTGGGGAAAAAGGATTTGAATTGGTTCTTGGGGAAGGTGGAGGGTTTCTTGAGAGTGATTTTGAGAAGAAGGGGAAAATAATGCCCCTGTGGATGTTTCAAGTCGTGTTATGGATGATTTAGGTTATGGGGGAAAAGTCCTAATTTCCCCTTGATTATCTAAATAAAAAACTGGAAGTAACAACGTCACCACGATATGTCCTTATTGTGGTTGAAGGAATCCTTTACCATGCCGTGGACAGGATCGGGTTGGGACTAGTACCACGACGCAGGTTTATCGTGGAGACTAATTGTTTATCCTGATCAAAACATCCCCAAACCTCATCTAAAAAATCCAAAACTCCCCTGATACATACTTTTAACCTCCCTAAGTATGAATTAACTTAAAACCCAATACTTCAGGGATGGGAAGGCCAAACTAAAAATCCATAAAGTTTAGGGGTTTTGAAAATGACTAAGTCCTCAACACTTAGTAAAATTTTCAACACTTGGATCCCTTAATCATGCAACTAAGATCTGAATTGAGCTTGGAATATTACAGGGAATTATACATACAATGCCTCAAAAGGAGCCATCTCAATACTAGAATGGTAGCTATTATTATAAAAAAAAACTCCGCCAAAGCTAAATGTTGCTCCCAATGACCTCCAAAGTCCATAACACAAGTGTAATGCATATCCTCCAAAACCTAAATAGGTTGCTCTGAATAGCTGTTGATCTGGGGGTGAAAAGTTATGCTAAGATCAACTCGGGTAACCAACTCCTCCTATGAAGTCTTCCAAAAGTGAGATGTGAACACTAAACATCAATTTGAGATGATAGACACTAGTACACCATGAATATAAACTATCTCACGAATATAGATGTGGGATTAGCTCTCAGCACTAAAAGAAACTTGAACTGGAGTGAAATAAGAAAACTTGGTCAATCGATCCATGATGTTCCAAACACTATCAGAACCATGAGAAGCATCAACCCTATCACAAAGTCCATAGTGATCCATTCCCATTTCTACTTGGGAATGGGTAACCCCTAAAGAAAACCACCATGCCTCAAATTCTCGGCCTTTATTTCTTGGAAACATAGGAAATGAGATATAAAATTCACTACATTCTTCCTCATACCACCCCACTAATAGTGTTTTCTCAAAGCACGATACATTTTAGTCACTCTTAGATGAATGAAATACTTGGAAAAATGAGCCTCCTCCAATATTAATCCCACACAATAGATAACACTCAGCATACAGACTCGGCTTCCAATCATTAAAAATAATATCTAAATCATGCAAGGCTTCATTAGCCTCACCACTCAACAACTTATCTCAAATCACTCTCAACTCAACACTATCAAACAATTAAGCCTGAATCTGCTCTATCAAGGAACATCTAGCCTCCACAAATGCCAAAACATGTAGAAGTGTTGAAATATCAATCCTAACCATCTGGTTAGCTAAATACTAAACCTCTAAGGACAACGGCCTCCCCTGCATCAAGAGATCTACCAAACTATCCATGCTAGCTGACTTCCATCCAATGCATCCTTAATTATATTAGCCATGCCCAGATGGTAGAGAGTAGTCAAGTTATAATCCTGAAGCAACTTAAGAAAAAGGTGTTACCTCATATTAAGATCTCATTGGGTGAAGAAATACTAAAGGCTATAATGATCTGAGAAGATCTCATAATGGACTCCATACAAGTAATTCCTCCATAACTTCAAAGAGAATACAATCGCATACCAATCCAACTCATGGGTACGATAATTATTTTCATGGGCTTTAACTGATGAGAAGCATGCGCAATCATCTTACCCTTCTAAATAAACACAGCACCTAACCCAATACTTGAAGTACCATAGAAGATGGTAAGTTGTAGGCCCTCATTAAGCAAAGTCAAAATAGGAGCTGAAGTCAACAAATCCTAAAGCTTTTAGAATCTCACCTTACAAGTATCAAACCACTAAAAGAAAATATTTTTTTGAGTCAACTTGGTCAATAGAGCTGCAATAGAGGAAAAATCGTCAAACAAAACACCGCTAGTAACTTGTCAAACCAACAAAACTCCAAATCTCAGTAGGATGAGTAGGCCTAGACCAACTATGAACTGTTGCAATCTTGGTTGGATTAACTATAGTACCATCCTTATTCACCACATAACCCAGGAAAGAAATAGAATCCAATCCAAACTCACACTTAAAGAACTTAGCATACAATTGCTCATCGTTCAACCTCTAGAGTATATTCCGCAAATACTCCTCATGATCAGCCTCACTCTTAGAATAAACCAATATGTCATTAATAAATACAATAAGAAAGGAGTTGAGATATAGTTGAAATACCTATTTAATTCATATGCCATGGTTTAATGGCACTTTTGATGCTTAAAACAAGGAAATTATGCAAGTACTTAGTCATTTTTTTTAAATGTGATGTGTTTTATGTTGGGTTTTCAGGAAAAAAGGTTTCATAGTAGAGAAGGATCAAAACATGATGAAGCATAGTAGGAATTCTACTTACGAGACCTACCTATGGGCCATATATAGTACCTACGGGCTCTTAGGTAAGGCTCCTAAAGTTTTAAAAGATGGAAACTAATTTTAATTCCTATGAAGGCTAACTATAAGGCATAGGTGGTACCTAAGATCCCTTAGGTACACATCATAGGTAGTATTCTAAAGATGTAAAGACTCCTCTAATTTGTACAAACCTACCTATGGCCGATAGGTACTACCTACTGATTGTAAGCGGGGTCGTATGTTGGTGTCGAATCTATTTTCCTACTTTGTTTTGGATATATTTTCTAGGTTTTCTGATGTAACTACAAAATATCCATTGGATGTTTAATTATTAGGTTATGCACTATATACACTTATTACATTATTTTGAGTTCTGAGAAACACGTTGATCTTGGAATTCTTATTCTTGGTTTTTAGGGTTTGATATTAAGTTAAGATTTTGGTTTTCATTCTTAATTATTTGTGAGATCATACATGGGATTTCAGTTATGTATTTTGTGTGTGTTGTCATGAGTAGCTAAACCTCATAACAAGGGTTGTGGGAACTCTAATGGATAAAAAAAGGAAGTTCAAGTCATTCTTGGTTGGTTTTCTTACATGTATTGTATTTTATTTCATATTGATTGCTTTCTTCACAGTTGCAAATATTAGGAACCTGTCTGTACTTGATACTAACTCGAGAGAGGTGGAGATTGGGAAAAACAAATCACAATAGTAATTTGAAGCTACCAAATATTATCTAATTAACTTGAGATAGAGATGATATAGTTAATCTAAAATCCTGAACAAGAGTTAGTAATGCAACACTCTGAGAATGAGATGGGATGAATGAAATTCACCCAAACAAAGGTAGAGAGATGGTTAGGTGATACATAATTTGTTAGATTTTGCATGCAAGCCACTGAGATAGTTTGATAAGCATGATAAGTTTGTAGAGTTAAGAAGTCATAGGAAACACAATCCTAGTGATCAGCTCATACTGATAATATACCTACTTGCCAGCATTATTACTATTACTACTGTTACTACAAAACTCCTTATTTACTTTCTATACTTCCCAACTACACTAGCAAGCTTGTGATAGATTTTTGTCCTCTTTCCTATAGGATCAAACCCAACCTTGTTTGCTTTTATATTTAACAAAAGACAGCATTATACTTTTTAGGAGGTGAAATTTGGGCGACATCAAATTTTGTCACCATTGTCGGGGAATATGGTTATGGGTTGACAAATTCAGTTTGTTGAGGCTTTTAGATTTACGTTTGGCAAAATAGCTCGGTGAACCCTTGTACTTGGTCTGTTTTGTAAAGTGGATACTTCTACTTATACATTTTTTATCTAGACCCTTCAACTCAATAAAACATAATATTTTAAACCCCTCTAACCTTTGACCAAGCTATGTGGCACAAAATTGGATGAGTAGGATGGAACATGTGACTACATGCGTAGGGAGGCTAGTTAGCAATATTTTTGGGCCATTTTTATATTAAAACAATTAAAAATTAAAAATAAAATAAAAAACCCGCCCTAAGACTGCCCCCTCCCCCTCTCCCAATCCTCTAATCGCCCTCCCCGAACCAACATTGCCATTGCTATTAAAGTTACAGCTCTAATGCTATTTTTTAGGTTAAAAACCCATAGCCATTAAAGTCCCCCACCCAGTCCTCCCTTGCCAAGGCATCATACATTCTCTCTCTCCCTCCTCCCCCCCCCCCACTCCCCGTATTTTCCCTACCCCACATAAATAATGCACCAACCCTTTCTCTAGATAGTAACAACAATAAACTCCATTAACAAGCTTGATAAAGCTTGAAAAACAACAAATGGATCATGAAAATTTGTGAAATTAATTTAAACTCTTGATTGGGGTTCATTGGATTTGTTTTTGTTAACTTGTAATTGAACATTTAAGTTAAATAAAAAATATTTAAGCTATTTGGAATAAATTGTATGCCAAATTGTAAGCAAGTGTAAAAATAGAAGTTGTTAGAGGTTGTAAATAGAGGTTGTTAAATGGAGGTTTATAAGAAAAAGAAGAAAGAGAAGAGAGAGTAGGAAAAGAAGAATAAGAAAGAGAGAGGGGGGAGAATAGGAAATGGGAACAAAGAAAGAAAAAGGGGAAGAAGAGGGAACAAGAGGAAGGGGGTTGTTTTCTTTTAATTTATTTATTTATTTATTTTAATAGTAATATTTTTTATATATAAAAATAACGTGCAAGATGATATGGCAGCTGACGTGAGGCGAGTGTATTACACTCACCAAAAATGTGTTTAAATATTGCTTTTTAGTGAGTTCAAGGGTCCAGATGACAAACATGCAAGTAGTTTTATTCCACATTACAAAACGGACATAGTACAAGGGTACATCAAGCCATTTTGCCTGTAGGTTTTCTACTATTCTTAAGGTATATGATGGTGTATGCCCAGCAATAGGAGTAAGTTGAAACCCCTGATGCCTTTTGATCAAGAGTTTGAAAAAAACTTAGGACGAAATCGTACGATGGAGGAGTATGAGCATGTAGCCTGGCACGAAGAGCTTCACGATGATCTAAATCCATTGAATCAGCTACCTCCAAATGTTTTTCTAAAAATTATCTAGGAAAGTACTAACTGGTTGATAGCCAAGAAGAATGTGAGGTAAGAACTTGCCCGATATGACAAAGAGCGTCCTAGATAGGAGGAAGTAGATTGTCAAGCAGTACTCGACAAGGACAAACTTAGAGAGGATACAGTTCAACTAGAAACTTATCATTAATATCTAGTTTATGATAATCCAGAAGAAGATTTGGGGTATGTTAAACCGATCAAGACAGGATCTATCATTCCTCTAGAGTTTCCCCAGGGAATAAAATTAGACATTACAAGTACAATGATTCAGTTACTTAATCTGAAGAGTGTGTTTGTTGGCCTACCTATTGATGATGCAAATATTCACATTATGAACTTTGTTGGGATTTGCACTTTGTATAATCTTCTGGAGGTAAGTCGGGAAGCTCTTTGACTTAGATTGTTCTCATTCTCTCTTATAGTTAAAACCACATTATGGTTAAGGGAACTACCTTATGGGCCTATCACTTCTTGGAATGCTATGAGAATAAAATTCTTAGACTAATTCTTCCCACCTTATATAGTGTTACAGTTAAAGGATGAGATTTATAATTTTAGATAATTACATTCAGAGGCACTATATGAGTCTTGGTTGAGGTTCAATAAGAAGTTAATGAATGTGGCCAATCGCTGGATTTTAGTGAGTAACTTTCTTGAGATATTTTGTATAGCCCTTAATACAAACACCAAGGTTGTGGATGATACTTTTATTGGTGAGGCTTTCATGAGTCTTTATTTAGCAAGTTGCAGAAACTTTAGATCAGATCACTAAAACCAACCATGGATAGTGTACTCATGAGGTGGATAGGGGAGCTAATACTTATGCTATTGATCTTCTAGTGAGCAGAAGGATAGTGTCTCAAGAGGTAGCATAGCTGTAGACTGAGATTTTGTTTCTTACTAAGCATTTTGCAGCTATCAGAGTAGAAACTATAAATGTTATAAGAACATAAGGGAAATTTTCTAGACATTACAAATCTAATACTAAAGAAGAAGCTAAGAACCTAGATAGAGAGATGGTAGGTTTTTGAGCCAAGAAAAAAGGGTCCATTCAGGATACTTCAAACTCGAGGCAAGGGAATCAAGGTCGAAACTATTATGGGGACAAGTATAGGGATAGAAACATAGAGCTGGATGGTGAATGGAGGAGAAAGGATAATTATAAGGAGAAGAGTGGTATGTATATTCCATTGGGGAATCGTGATGCTGACTCAAGAATAAAAGCATTACTTTCCAAGCTGGTTAAGGGTCCAGGGAACCAAGAGAGTTAACTTAAGAAAATAAACACAGATAATCAAGGTTGAGACAAAAAGTAGAATTGCATGCTACTACAATTAAGCATCTTGAGTAGCATTTTGGTAAGATATCATCTACATTGAATAGCATCAACCAAGCACTCTATCGAAAAATACCATTTATACTCCTAAGAATGACAGTCACTACATAGCTATTACTACTCAGAGTAGTAAGGCTACTATTGATCTCCCTATGCTTGTGGTTGATGAGGTAATAAATGATGTTAAGGATTCACCTAAATTGAAACTGAGAAGTTTTTGACTAATGGTGAGACATCACAGAAATTAATGGGTAAAGAGAAATGAGATAAAATTGATCAAGGAATAGGTAATGAGGTAGAACAAGTCTTGAAGCATATTTCATAACATCCCCTGCTTTTTCCTTAAAGGTTGAAGAAAAAAGAAGAAGAAAGGAAATATAAAAAATTTATGTTGATGTTGAAGAAATTATCTTTGAATATCCCTCTTATGGAAGCTTTGGAGAATATGCCTAATTATGCAATTTTCATGAAGAATTTAGTGACTAAGAAATGCAATGTGAGTTTTTATCCCACTATTATATGAATCACTGTAGTGTTATTTCTTTCTGATCATAGGATGAGAAAAAAAGATCTTGGAGCTTTCACAATTCCTTGCACTATTGGGTCCATAAATATTACACAAGCATTATGTGACTTGGAGGCTAGTATTAGTCTAATGCCACTAGCTGTTTACAAGAAGTTGGGGTTAGGGTCACCTAAGTTGACCTCTCTGAGACTATTGATAGTTGATCGTACTGTGATTAAGCTGGTTGGTATATTGTGTTATATGTTGGTGAAAGTAGATTCTTTCATATTCCTAATAGACTTTGTGATTCTTGACTGTGAGAAGGATTTTGACATCCTTGTTATATTAGGAAAGCTCTTTCTAGCCACAGGTAAGGCGATGGTTGACATGGAGATAGGATGGATAAAATTCAGGGTTAATGATAAATAGGTTACTCTCAATGTGTGTCAGTTGATACGACAGTCAAAAGATATATGGGTGGTGTCTGTGATAAACATCTAGATGAAGATGCATTGATTGCACCCATTGAGGAAAGACTTAGTGTAGAGACAAAAGCTGTAGTGATTATGAACTTTAATAGCAATAATATCGGTGAGTATGATTATATGGTGAGAACTCTTATTTGCAGAGGTTCATATTCTTATGTGCCAAAGAAGTTAGATTGTAATTTAAAGAATAGAATGACTCCACTAGCTCGTCCATTATTGAAGAGCCATTGGTCTTATAATTTAACATCCTCCTCTCTCATTTGTGTTATGCATTCATGGGGTCTAAAAATACCTTGTCGGTTATCATTGTTGTAGGTTTAGTGGATACATAGGTTGAGGCCTTGATTTTAGTATTATAGATATTTAAATGGGCCATTGGTTATACTATTGCAGATATTGTTAGGGTTCCACCCAAAATTTTCACTCATAGGATTTAGCTATAACTAACTATAGTGTGTACCTAGCATTTATCATCAACATCATCTAAATCCACTTATGCAAGAGGTAGAGAAGAAAGATATCATCAAGTATTTAGATCCAGGTGTGGTTTACCTTATTGTCGATAATAGGTGGGTAAGGTTGATTCAATGTGTTCCAAAGAAAGGTGGGATAATTGCAGTCCCTAATGAGAATAATGAGTTAGTCCCTATGAGATCAGTCATAAGATAGAGAGTTTGCATTGATTATCAGAAGCTAAATACACAAAAGGATCACTTTCTTATGTCATTCATGGACCATATGTTAGATTGTTTTATAGATAAAGGATGATATTGTTTTCTTGATAGTTATTTGGGGTATAATGTAATACCCCATAAGATCCTAGCTCAATTCAGCAACCAGTTGCATGTTTAAACGGGTCCAGGACTTGAAAATTTCACTAAGTAATGAGGACTTAGTCATTTTCAAGACCCCTAGACTTTGATGATTTTTATTTTGGTCTTCCCGACTTTGAGACATCAATTTTTAAGTTGATTCATGATTGGGATTTTTCAAAGTGTGTCTTGGGTGAGTTTTGGAATTTTCAAATAAGTGTTGGGTGTGTTTGGAAAACTGGGATAGGCAGGCGCCGCCCCCTTTAGACCGCCGGTATAAGACGACCGCCGCTTAGGTTAGTCTCTCTATCTCTAACGCAAGCACCGCCTGGAGTAGTCTGCTGCTCCAAGGCCCAATGCCCCTAACTATTTTGCCCAGTTTTGTTTCTTAATATTTTAAGGGTATTTAGGTTAATTCTCTTCACCCAATTTATTCATAACAAGAAATTGGGTTCCCCATGGAGCATTATTTTCCATTTTACACATAAATCCTCTCAAGAAAATCATCTTCCATCCTAAGAAAAAACCTTAATTCTTATATAAGAAATCAAGGAATTCAAGCTTCAAGCTCAAAAAATTCTCAAGAAACCTTCAGAATTCATCTAGTGAGGTATGTGGGATATTCATCCATGGATTCCTTTCACTCTTGGAGCCCCAAACTCTCTTTTGACTTAATTTACAAGTTATACATGTTCTCAGTAAAATAAAGCCATGAATTTCTTGTTAATTCACTTTCAAGTTATGGTTACAAGTGTTTTCGAGTAGAATAAGTCACATCATGCTTTAAGTATGCAATTTCCATGTCATGTTCAATTGCTATCAAGATTTACCTTCAAGTTATGAGTTTCACCATGTAACTATGTTCTTTTTTCTCATGTTTAAGGCATTCCTATGTCCAAGTTTATTTTAATTACCTGTCTAATAAGATGCCCATGTTTTGGTACTTTGAACTGTGATTTCATGCTATAGTATTTCAACTTTGATGTTGTATTTTATAATCCTTCAGTGCTTTCCTATTTGTTTTACACAATTTCAGTGTCTCAAAAATCATTTTAGTTGAACCATGAGTATTATTATTCAGTTATTTGTTATGGTCAGACCATGATGAGCAATGTCGGTTGTATGTTCAGTTGTATCTAATTCATCTTAATTTAGCACCAGTATCAGTTCAGTTAGGAGTAGAATTTTGTACCGAGCGAACCTAGGGATGGGGCTCACCCACTAGTTAGGACTGGGTCCTTAGTAAAATTCCCTAAGTTCCAAAACTATGCAGCCAGTGTAGGATTATGATAAGTCACCCGCCAATTTAGGACTGACATTTTCTTAGGGGTCACCCACCAGTTAGGACTAACTCCCTAGTCCTTTGGGACATCAGCCTTATGGATCCACATCATCGTCCATGTGTTAGTACCCGTGGCATGGTACTGACACCTCTCCATTCGGGGTTACAGGTTGGACCTCGATTAGCTCAGATTAGGGTATGTTAGTTAAGTAATACCATCCATAGCCTCAGTATAGTATTTAATAAAAGTCAGTTCAGGTTTGCTTTACCAAGTGTATAGAATCTCAATTATACAGATTTCAGTCATTCAGCTTACAGTATATTTTAGAATAATAATTATACTTGGTCTTGCATTCTCAAATATTTCATGTTCATGCACTCATGCTCAACTATATCATGCATTTTAGCCAGTCCTCATCTCATATACCAGTACATTTAAAGTACTAACCGCATACTCTTTTTTAAGCTATGATGTCTTCTATCATAGGTTTGGAGGCTCAGTTTCCCAATCACAGTTAGACAACCTAGCATTGCTCAGTATCTATATTGGTGAGTCCTCATTCAGGGAGGACATATTATTATTTATTTAGTTACTTCAGTATTTCATTATGATCTGTTTGTCAGAGTTAGTTGGGGCCTATACTATCAATTCCTCAGTCAGTTAAAGGCTTTCAGATGATTAGATAGTTAGTTAGATAGTTAGTCAGTATTTATCAGTCTTATCAGTTATTTCAGCTAGATAGTTAGATTTTCAGTATTTTTACCCAATGTTTTAGGCTTGTGATTGATTTGATATTTTAGTATTCATATTTACATTCCTTTCTCAGTTTATCTTCCACATAGGTGTTATGTTAATATTTTATTTTGTGCTCACAACAGGTATCAGCTCATGGGTTGCTTGTGATCACTTGTGATCGTAAGCATAGTTGTCGCGACTAGAGGGTAGTCTCAGGTTATGACAAAACTTAGTATCAAATCCTAAGGTTTTAAAGTATCCTAGGGAGTCTAAAAGACGTGTTGAGTTAAGTCTTATGCATGGTGTGAAGCATGTCATACTTATGGATAAGAGGCTATGAATTATCTTGGGAAAGTTACCCTTTTTTCAGTGTTCATATCGTGTGAAAAAGCATGATTCTCTTTTTAAATTCTCTTTCTGACTCATCCTTCATTCTATTTATAGATGGTGCCTCCCAGAAAAAACAACAGAAAAAGCAATGGGGATCAACCTACGGCACCACCTGTTTAGGAAGATCCCCTAAATGAGCATGTGTCCTCGCATTGAATTCAAGGTTGCTTTCACTACCTTATCCCATTCAGTTGCTGCTCAAAACAACTAGCAAGTTGTTGCCCCAGCCAATCTAGTGGCAAATACAGCTACAGTTAGGATTTAAGATTTCATCCGGATGAATCCCTTTTATTTTTGGGGTCTAAATCTGAAGAGGATCCTTAAGAGTTTCTTGATATGGTTCATAAGGTGACAAATATTATGCGTATGTGAGAATGTAGAGTTGTCTATATACCACTTATAGGATGTATCTCACACTTAGTTTAAGTAGTGGAAGGAGGACCGAGGTATGGAGGTAGGGCCTATTGAGTGGGAGAAATTTGCCACGGCTTTCTTGGACAGGTTCTTTCCCTTAGATTTGAGGGAAGCTAAGGTGTAGAAGTTCATCAATTTAAAGTAAGTAATATAAGTGTGAAGGAGTACTTGCTAAAGTTCACTCAGTTGGTAAGGTATGCTCCTACCATGGTAGCAGATAATAGGTCTAGAATGAGTTTGTGCCTAGTGTAGCTGATAGTATAGTCAAGGAGTGTAGGACCACTATGTTGATTATGGAGATAAACCTATCTAGACTTATGGTTCATGCTTAGTAAATTGTTGAAGAGAAGCTTAATGAGAAAGAGAGAAAGAATAAGAGGGCCAAAATAGGTAGTTTTAACTTCTCTCAGCCAAGGTCAGAGAGTGGTAACCATTCTCAATTTTGTTTGAAATTTTCATCCCTAGCTCCCTCATCAGATAGTGCTCCAGTGCCTAAGTTCAGGCAAGACAGTTGGGATAAAGAGCTAGGATCTATGCCCTAAGGCAGTATGAACAGTGGTCGCACTAATCCACATTGTCAAAAATATGGTAGGAATCATCAAAGTGTGTGTAAAGTGGGTATTGATATCTGTTTTGGGTATGGTAAGCTGGGTCACAGGATTCGAGAGTGTCCAGTGGTCACTTAGGAGAAAAAGTATTTATGCCAATAGGGCCAGTCTAACCTTTTATCAGCTCCAGCAGGTCGCCTGACTCAGCAGGGTGCCACTTCCAGCACAACTAGTGGGAAACGTCAGAATAGGTTATATGCACTCCAGGCCCGGTATGATCAGGAAAGTTCTCTTAATGTGGTTATGAGTACTTTACAGGTCTTTCACCTTTATGTGTATGTTATATTAGAACCCAGAGCTTCACTTTCATTTGTAACTCCTTATATAGCTGTCAATTTTGATGTCAATCCTGAAACTTTAGCAGAATCCTTCTCAATGTCTAGCCAAGTGGGTAAATCTATTATGGCTAGGCGGGTATACAGGAACTGCTCGATCTTAGTATCAAAAAGTTACCTCAGTTGATCTTTTTGGAGTTAGAGATGATAGATTTTGATGTCATTCTTAGCATAGATTGGCTTCATCCATGTTATGCCTCAGTTGACTACATAAATAGAGTCGTTCGGTTTTAGTTTTTGAATGAACTAGTTATTTAATAGAGGGGTAGTACCTCAGTGTTTAGGAGTCAGTTTGTTTCATATCTCTGAGAAAGAAAGATGCTATCTAAAGGATGTGTTTACCATCTTGTTTGAGTCAAAGACTCTAGTTTTAAGACTTCGAGTCTCAAGTCAATTCTAGTAGTGCAAGAATTTCTAGATGTGTTCCCTTAAGATCTTCCTGAAGTTTCTCCCAAAAAGTAAATCGACTTTGAAATAGATCTCTTTCCAAATACCCAACCTATCTCTATTCCACCCTATATAATGGCTCTAGATAAGCTTAATAAGTTGAAAAATTAGTTAAAAGATCTCTTAGATAAAGGTTTCATCAGGACCAGTGTTTCCCCATGGGGCACTCCAGCCTTGTTCTTGTGTAAGAAAGATTGTTCTCTCAGAATATGCATCGATTACCATCAGTTGAACAAAGTTAAAATCAAGAATAAGTATTCGTTCCCTAGAATTGAGGACTTGTTTGACCAACTTCAGGGTGCTAGTTATTTCTCTAAGATAGACCTCAGATCTAGCTATTATCAACTTAGAGTTAGAGAATGTGACATTTTGAATACAACTTTTAAAACTCGGTATGGTCACTTTGAATTCTTAGTTATGTCTATTGGACTAATGAATGCCCCTGAAACTTTCATGTACCTGATGAATAGGGTGTTAAGTAGTACTTGGATATGTTAGTCATAGTCTTCATTGATGATATCCTTGTCTACTCCCGTAGTAAAAATGATAATGCAGACCATCTAAGAATTGTGTTGTAGACCCTTAGAGCTTATCAGTTGTTCGTAAAATTCAGTACTTGCAAATTTTGGCTAAGATCAGTAGCTTTTCTTGGCCATATTATTTTCGGTGATGGCATTAGAGTAGACCATCAAAAATACCAAAGTAGTGAGGAACTATCCTAGACCTATATCTCCATTAGATATCAGGAGTTTCTTAGGCTTAACTGGTTATTACAGGTGGCTTGTTGAAGGGTTTTCTTCTATTGTATCCCCCATGTCTCGATTGACTCAAAAGAATGTCAATTTTCAATGGTCAAATTCTTACGAGAAGAGTTTTCAGGAGTTGAGGACTTGACTCACTTTCGCTCCATGTTAACTTTGCTAGATGGTCCAGATGGATTTGTAGTTTACTGTGATGCTTCCAAAGTTGGTCTTAGTTGTGTATTAATGTAGAGAGGTAAATTTATAGCCTACATCTCTAGATAGCTTAAGCCCCATGAGAATACTTATCCTACCCATGTACTTGAGTTGGCAATTGTTGTCTTTTCTCTGAAAATTTAGAGACATTACCTTTATGGGGTTCATGTGGATGTGTTCACTGATAATAAGAGCTTACAGTATGTGTTCACACAAAAATATCTGAATCTTTATTAGAGAAGGCGGCTTGAGTTGTTATAAGAATAAAATATAAGTGTGTTGTATCATCCGGGCAAGGCGAATATAGTGGCAGATGCCCTTAATAGATTGTCTATGGGCAGTGTTGCTCGCTCAGTTGGTTGATTCAGCTGAAGGTAGTTTATGGATTCAGAATGGTTTGGAATCTTCATTGGTTGCCAAAGTAAAAGAAAAGCAAGACAGAAATCCTAGTTTGTTCAAGCTGAAGGAGGCAATTAAAGATTAAAAGGTAGAGGTTTTCTCCCAAGGGGGAGATAGTATGCTTCACTGTCAAGGCAATTTATGTGTTTTGCATGTCGATGATTTTAGATAGTGAATACTTGTAGAAGCTCATGGTGTGTGATATGCTATCCATCAAGGATCCACTAAGATGTACCATGATTTTTGGGAAGTCTATTGGTGGAGTGGTATGAAGAGGGATATTACATAGTTTGTGGCTAAGTGCCCAAATTATCAGTAAGTTAAGGTGGAGCACCAAAGGCCTAGTGGTGCGTTGCAGGAGTTTAGCATCCCCATTTAGAAGTGGGAAGTGGTGAGGATAGATTTTGTGATAGGGTTTTCACATACGCATTATCAACCTGATTCGATATAGGTCATTGTAGACAGAATGACCAAATCAGTTTATTTCTTTCCAGTTCATACTTCATACTTAGCTTAGGATTATGCCAGGAATTATATTATGGAGTTGGTTAAGTTGCATGGGCTTCCATTGTCTATCATTTCAGATAGAGGTACTCAATTTACCTCTCTCTTTTCGAAAGCTTTTTAGAAGTGCCTTGGCACCCAAGTTTATCTCAGTACAACTTTTCATCCTCAGACAGATAGTCAGGAAAAGAGGACCATTCAGAAGTTATAGGATATGTTGAGGGAATCTTTTATTGACTTAAAGGTACTTGGGATGACCACTTACCTTTAATTGATTTTTCCTATAATAACAGTTATCAATCCAGTAATCAAATGGCTCCGTTTAAGGCTCTCTATGGAAGGAGATGTAGATTTCTTATTGGTTGGTTTAAGGAAGGTGAAGTTGCTTTGATAGGGCCAGATTAAGTGTTTGAGGCGATGGAGAAAGTTTAGTTGATTAGGGAAAGGCTGAAGATAGGCCAAAGCCATCAAAAATCTTATGCAGATATAAGGATAAAAGATCTTGAGTTTGAAGTTAGTGATTTGGTCTATTTGAAGATTTCACCTATAAAAGGAGTAAAGCGATTTTGTAAGACGAGGAAACTCAGGCCCCATTATATTGGCCCATATAAGATCTTGAGTTATTTTGGGAAAGTAGCTTATGAGCTAGAGTTGCTGTAGATTTGGCATCAGTACATCTGGTATTTCATGTTTCTTTGTTAACAAATTATATTGGTGATCCAGTTGTAGTTGTTCCTTTAGAAGATATAGATGTAAGGATAGCCTTTCCTACAAAGAAGTTCCAGTTGAGATCCTTGATATTTAGGTCCATAAACTAAGGAACAAAAAAGTTTCCTTGGTTAAAGTTCTTTGGCAGAATCAATCTGTTAAGGGAGCCACTTGGGAAGCGGAAGTAGATATGCGAACAAAGTACTCTCATATTTTCTATGCAAACTCAGACTCATCTTTAGGAAATCATTTTCCCTTATATTAACTCTCTTCCATTCTCAGTTTTAGTTATGTGTTCGTTATCATGTCATTTCGTGCATTCATGAAACCAGTTCAATTCATGTATAATGTTTTAGACTCAGTTATGTAATCATGTTTCTAGTTGTGCATGTTCAGTATATGATCTCAGTTTCCCCAATATTCTAAGTTAAACCACTTTCATTCAAGGATGAAACTTCTTAAGGGGGAGATATTATAATACCCCATAAGATCCTATCTCAATTCAGCTCTCAGCTGAATGTTTAAAGGGGTCCAAGACTTAAAAGTTTCACTAAGTGTTTAAGACTTAGTCATTTTCAAGACCCCTAGACTTTGATGATTTTTTTGGTCTTCCCAACCTCAAGATGTCGATTTTTAAGTTGATTCATGATGAGGGTTGTTCAAAGTGTCTCAGGTGAGTTTCAGAATTTTCAAATGAGTGTAGGGGTGTGTTTGGAAAACCAAAATAGAAGCACCACCAGGATATGTAGGCGTCACCCCCTTTAGACCTCTGGATAAGGCGGGCGTCACCCAGGTTAGTCCCCCGCTCTAAGGCGGGGACTACCTAGGGTAGTCCGCCTCTTCAAGGCTTGCAACGCTCGTACCTATTTTGCCCAGTTTTGGTTTCATAACCTTTTAAGGGTATTTAGGTCAATTCCCTTTACCAAATTTGTTCATAACACGAAATTAGGGTCCCCAAGGAGCATTCTTTTCCCTTTTACGCATTAACAAAAGAAAACCATCTTTCATCCCAAGAACAAACCCTAACTCTTTCATAAGAAATCAAGGAATTCAAGCTTCAAGTTCAAGGAACCTTCAAGAATTCATCTATTGAGGTATGTGGGATGTTCATCCATTGAATCCTTTCACACATGGAGCCCAAAACACTCTTTTCACTTAATTTGTGAGTTATACATGTTCTTGATGAAATAAAGCCATGAATCTCTTATCAATTCAATTTCAAGTTTTGGTTATAAGTGTTTTCGAGTATAATGAGTCCTATCATGCTTTAAGTATGCAAGTTTTGTGTCATGTTCAATTGCTTTCAAGATTTACCCTCATGTTATGAATTTTTCCAAGTAACAATGTTGTTTTTCCTTATGTTTAAGCCATTCCCATGTCCAAGTTTATGATTATTACCTGTCTAATAAGAAGCCCATATTTTGGTCCTTTGAACAGTGATTTCATGCTATAATATTTCAAGTTTAATATTGTATTTTATAATTGATCAGTGCTGGTGGGTTATGAACAATCGATACGTAGTTATTTACATGATTTCAGTGTCTTGAAAATGATTTCAATTTAACCATGAGAATTATCATTTAGTTATTTGTTATGATCAGACTATGATGAGCAATGGTAGTTGTATGTTCAATTATATCTAGTTCAGCATAGTTTAGTACTAGTGCCAGTTCAGTTAGAAGTAGGATTTAGCATCGAGCAAACCTAAGGATGGAGGCTCACCCGCCAGTTAGGAATGGATCCTTAGTAGTAGTCCCTAAGATCCAGAACTATGTAGCCAGTGTAGGATTATGAGATGTCACCCACCATTTTAGGACTGACACTCTCTTAGGGTTTACCCGCCATTTAGAACTGACTCCCTAGTCCTTCGGGACATCAGCCTTGTGTATTAGAAGCTAAAAAGGGCTATCCTAAGCAATTGCAATAATCGGGTTCATGATATTCCTAGTATAGTAGATGCTATCACACATACAATCATACTCAATTTGATGGAATTGTTTGATCTTAAAAGGGATCTTCTATAATTTCACACGTGAGGGGTATCTAAATATATGATTCATTTATAAGTTTACTAGATCATAAATTTATAACATTCAAAAGTGTATAGACCCAATGTCACATTCAATAAAGATTTATGATACACGTAGAGGATGTACTCAATATGTCTGAGCCTGCCCCACCGATTATTAGAAATGATACCTTGGGACGATTGTAAGGCTAAACAAATTATTTCTTCTCCACGAACAGAGGACTGCCATGTGTTAGTACCCGTGGCATGGTACTGACACCTCTCCAAACGGGGTTACAGGTTGGACCTCAATTAGCTCAGATTAGGTCATATCAGTTACATAATACCATCCATAGTCTCAGTACAGTATTCAGTATAAATTAGTTCAGGCTTGCTTGACCAAGTGTATAGAATCTCAATTATACATATATATAGATTTCAGTCATTCAGTTTATATCTTATTTTAGAATCATTTTTATACTTGGTCTTGCTTTCTCAGATATTTCATGTTCATGCATTCATGCTCAGCTATATCATGCATTTTAGCCAGTCCTCACCTCATATACCAGTACATTCAAAGTACTGACCGCATACTCTTCTTTGCACTATTATGTCTTATATCATAGGTTCGAAGGCTTAGTTTCTCGAATGCAGTTAGACAACCCAGTATTACTCAGCAGCCATAGTAGTGAGTCCTCATTTACTGAGGATGTATTATCTTTTATTCAGTTACTTTAGTATTTTATTATGATCAGTTAGTTGGAGTTAGTTGGGGGTGTATCCTATAAACTCTTCAGTCAGTTAGATGCTTTCAGATGATCAGACAGTCAATTAGACAGTTAGTCAGTATTTATCAATCTTATCAGTTATTTCAACTAGGCAGTTGGGTTTTCAGTATTTTTATCAAATGTTTCAAACTGGTGATTGATTTGATAATTTAGTATTCAGATTTACATTGCTTTCTCAGTTTATCTTTAGCATAGGTGTTATGTTAATATTTTATTTAGCTCTCAAAGTAGGTACACACTCATGGGTTAGCTTATGGTCACCTGTGATCGTAAGCATCATTGTCCCGACTAGGGAGTAGTCTCGAGTCATAACATATGATCAAATTTTTACTGCCCCCGATGACAAAGATAAAACCACTTTCATATGTCCATATGGTATGTTTGCATTTAAAAGGATGCCTATTGGTCATTGCAATGATCCCGCCACTTTTCAGCATTATATGATGTCTATCTTTTCTGATATAGAGGATGATACTATAGAGGTCTTCATGGATTATTTCTCAATCATGGATAACTCATTTGATGACTGTCTGGCCTATTTGGCTAATGCACTTCAGAGTTGTAAGGAGTGAAACTTGGTTCTGAATTGGGAGAAGTGTCACTTCATGGTTAAAGAGGGGATAGTTCTTGGACACAAGATCTTAAATAAGGGATTATAGGTTGATAGGTCTAAAATTGAGGTGATTGAAAAATTTCCCCCACCGATTTCTCTAAAAGGTATTCGGAGTTTCTTGGGTCATGCAGGCTTTTATAAGCAGTTCATTAAGGACTGCTCTAAGATTGCAAATCCATTGTGCATGTTATTAGAGAAGGAGGTGAAGTTTGTGTTTGACGATTCTTATTTCAAGGCCTTTGAGTGCTTAAAAAAGAGGTTGATTTTTGTTGCTATTATTGTGTCTCTGGATGGACCCTTCCATTTGAGATGATGTATAATGTTAGTGGTGTGGTCCTAAGAGTTGTCCTAGGCCAAAAATGCAAGAAGATACTTCTTCCCATCTATTATGCTATAAAATCACTCAACCCTGCATAGATAAATTACACGGTTACTGAATACGAGTTACTTACGGTGGTGTCTTCTTTTGAAAAATTCCAGTCCTTTTTTATCGGTACCAAAGGTATTGTTAATATTGACCATGCAGTGCTTATGTTCCTTATGGTGAAGAAAAATGCTAAGCCAAGATTGATTCAATGGGTGCTATTGCTGCAAGAGTTTTCCTTTGATGTTAACGACTGGAAGGGCATAAAAAATTAGGTTATAGACCATCTATCCCGCCTAGAAGAGGAAGAGATGCATAAATTAGGGGATAAGCTTGAGATTGATGATACATGTTGAGATAAGCATGTCTTTACAGTATCACAAGACTTAATCCCCAGGTTTGTTGATTTTGCCAATTAGTTTGTAAATAATCTCATCCCAAAAGATATTTTGTTTCAGCAACAAAAATGATTTATGCATGAGGTATGAAAGTTTTTTTGGGATGATACTTACTTATTTCGAGTGTGTGCGGATGGTGTGATTTGAAGGTGTATTCTTGAATTTGAGATGATGAGCATTCTTGAGGCCTGTCATTCATCTCCAGTTGGGGGTCACCATGGAGGTACTCGTATGGCCCATAAAATTCTACTGTGTGGTTACTATTAGTTGATGATTTATAAGGATGCATAGATTATGCTCGAGCTTGTGACCAATGCCAGCGGTAGTAAAATATCTCATAGAAGCATGAGCTCCCCATGACACCTATATTTGAGCTTGAATTATTTGATATGTGGGGTATTGATTGCATGGGTCCATTCGTGAGTTTGCATGACATGAAGTACATTTTAGTGGAAGTTTACTATGTGTCTAAGTGGGTGAAAGCGGTTGCTCTTCCTAATAATGAGGGTCAAAGTGTCACAGCATTTTTGAAAAAGAACATTATCCCTAAATTTAGTACTCCACGAGCTAGCATTTATGATGGTGGGTCCCATTTTTTAAATCATCTATTCAAGGCCCTACTCGAGAAATATGGTGTGAAACATAAGGTGGGAACAACTTACCATACGTAAATAAGTGAGCAGATTGAGTTCTCCAATTGTGAGATCAAGTCCATTTTGGCAAAGAATGTGAATGCCAATTGGACTGATTGGTCGAGAAAGCTAGATGATGCACTTTAGACCTACATAACATCTTACAAAACTCCCATAGTTGCCTCTCCTTGTCATCTTGTGCATGGAAAGGCATGCCCTTGCCAGTTGAACTTGAGCATAAGGCACTATGGACGTTGGAAGAGTTGGATATTGAGTAGAGTGAAACCTCACACTTTTGAACAGATAAGATGAATGAGTTGGATGAATTTTGCCTCCGTGCTAATGAAATTTCAACCTTTTATAAGGAGAAGATGAAGTTGTACCATGACAAGAAGATTGATAAAAATGTTATTCCAGCCTAATGATGTATTCGCGACCGCTTTTTTCCTAGCAAGTTGAAGTCTAGGTGGTTAGTACCATTCACTATGGTTAGAGTATTTCCACATAGTGCAATTGAGCTTACATAAAAAGGTGATTCCCTGTAATACCCTGTATTTCCATAGCTTGGATTAACTCTTAATATATGAGTTATTCTATATAAAAAATTTTGAAATTCTCAGTATTTTCCAGTTTAGAGCCTGCCAATGCGTAGGAAATTCAGTTAGCTTTCCAACGACATAAAA
Source organism: Capsicum annuum (assembly GCF_002878395.1). NCBI lineage: Eukaryota > Viridiplantae > Streptophyta > Magnoliopsida > Solanales > Solanaceae > Capsicum > Capsicum annuum. The sequence continues at coordinate 92,439,135 of NC_061119.1, forward strand.
TTCATCTAAATACGATAACCATGTAAGAAGTTATGGCTATTTTAAGTTTCAATCGTTAAACACCGTCAT
>NC_061119.1:92439303-92444362 GCF_002878395.1 Capsicum annuum
CAATTGTCAGTTTCCAGTGAGGTACCGCGATACCGGCGCATCGCGTCATAGCTTATTTTCACATTTTTCAATTTTTAGTGCACCAACGCGATCCCACCGCATCTCGATGAACTTCCAGGTCATATCCAAGGAGTAACACAATTCCACCGCATTGCGTTGATGGTCCAATTCCCAGTTGTTTACTTTCCAGTGACAGGCGCGATAGCACCGCATTGTGCCAAGGGCCCAAATCAGAATTTTTTAGTTAATTTCTAGTTTTAAGTTCCGAGTTTTTAAAATATTCCAGGGGTATTTGAGTCTTTTTCCATGGCCCTAGTCAGCCTTTAACCCAAAATTCAACACTAATAAACCTAGTTACACCATTATTCATTCAATTTTCCCCCAAGATAATTCATTTTTCTCTCAAGAGTCAAAAATCCTAGATCAAATCAAGAACACGCTTAAGAATTCCTCCAAGAACCTTCAAGAAAGAATCTTTTAGGTTTGTTAAGTGTTTATCTATGCGTTTCTTTCACCCACAGAGTCCACGAATCTATTTTCAAATTACAAGATTGTTAGATTATGAACTTCCATGTTTGAATTGAATCGAATTTGTGTTCATGCTATTGTAGGGTTTTAGTCCATGATTAAATTACAAGCCTTCATAAAATTGAATAGCATGTGTGATGACTATGTGATTATGTTGATAAAACCTTGAATTTACAAAGTGATTAATGTATCTATGATGTTAATTGGGTTTAATCCATGATTATTATAAGATTGATGAAATTAGATTAGTATTTTATGGGGAATTATATATGAATTGCATGCTAAACCCATTAAATTGTATGTTTGGGCATTGTAGTTGTCATGTTTATATGTTATCCATGATTATGTGCATGAAGTTGTGCTTCCCAAGTGGTTGATAGAATGTCCAGATGAATAAAGTGATGAAATCATAACATTACGCCCAACAAGTGTTTGATAAAATGTCTCTATAGATGAAATATGAACATGTGTACATTGTTATGCTTTGCAAGATCATGTGATGCTTTACTTTTCGTGCTATCGAGTCCTGGGGTATTTAATACCCGACAATCTAGATGTTTACCTAAAGCCAATTTCAATTACAGAATAGTATCAGTCATGTTATGATCAGTAGAATTCAGTCAGCTACAGAACTCAGTAGAATTTAGTCAGCTATAGAACTCAGTAGAAATCAGTCAGTTACAAAACTCAGGAAAACTCAGAAAACTCAATATTAGTCCAGTCTAGTTCCATATACTCAGTTCAGTGTCTTTCAGTTGGGAGTAAGATTTAGCACTTCGTGAGTGCAGGGATGATGACTTCCCCATTAGAGAGGCAAAGTCCAACAGTCCTTGTACTCCAGAACTGCGTAGCCAGTGCAGGATGAGGAGTCATCTATCAGACTAGGCTTGACTATCTCCCAGGGGTCACCCGTTGGATTAGGATTGGCTCCACCCAGGTGTCAGCCATCAATTAGGCTTGGCATCTTGGTTTTCCAGTGTTAGTACCCATGGTATGGTATTATCACCCTTCAATCTAGGGTTATAGGTTAGACCCCAATCAGTTTAGAGAGGGGTATGTTGGTTAGTTGATTACCTCCCACAGTCTCAGTTTCAGTCTCAGTTTAGAATTCTGTTCAATTCTACAAAATCAGGACTGTCAGACACAGTCACTCAGTATCAGTAATTCAGTTATTAGTAACTTTAGATATCAGTTACTCAGTTATCAGAATTCAGTACTTAGCTTCAGATAATCTCAGTCATATTATTTATTTATATATACAGTAGTGCATACTCAGTATTTACAGCAGTATCAGTTATCCATGTATGTACTCTCATGTCCATTTACTTTATATCATTTATTCAGTTATTTTTCCTGTATATGTACCCTTGCATTCAGCCTTACCTCATCTAGCATGCCAGTACATTCAACATACTGACCGCATAATCTTTCTTTGTGCTATGATGTCTCATATCATAGGTTCAGATGCTCAGGTTCCTGACTGTACTTAGATAGATCTAGTTAGCAGTCGCATATTTTGTAGTGAGTCCTCATCTATCGAGGGCATACTTTTATTTCAGTATTTTAGTTGTTGGAGTTAGTTGGGGGCTTGTCCAATCAACTCTACTTTCAGATAGTTTAGATTAGAGGCTTTCAAACTAGATTTTTCAGACAGTAATCAGTTTTACAGATTGTTATTTCAGATGTTATATTTTATCAGTATTTTAGATTTTAAACCTTATGGCATTTCAGCCTAATTTCGCATGTATTTTAGTATTATTATCCAGTGCTCACGGCAGATATCAGTCATGGGTTAGCTTGTAGTCCTTCGGGATCATAAGCACCATGTTACGACTAGGGGGTAGTCTCAGATCGTTAAACAAGTAACATGTTAAGCATTACAAAGGAAAAATGGAGGAATGAAAACTGTGTGATAGTGTTATCCTTGGCAAAGTCTGAGTAGCCAAGGGAATTGAGTTGTGCTGCAATGTTAAATCAAGCACCACATGGGAGACAACCCATGAGCTTGTTGGTGCATTTTGAGTGCACAATATAAACATGTCCTGTTGCGACATTAAATAAAGAATTGCTTGGAAGGTAACACAAGGTATTAGTATTCACTTTATTTTTGTTTTGTAGGTTAAATGTATGGAGAAACACCTGGAGAATGGTAAGAATTGCAAAATTTCAGACAAGTCCAGGTAAACAGACCCATGACCCTACTTAAGGGGTCATAGCTCAAACCGACTTCATGTAAGTTGAATCATAGGAATCAGAAGCAATTTTAGGTCTCAATACTTCAGCCTATGAACCCAACCTACAAGCCCGTTGGTAGGGGTTGTACAAGTCAGAGCCAAAACTAGACTTCAGGACAAACTTATGACCCCTACCTATGGAGAAGTAAGTACAATCTAAGGCCCATAAGTAGGGTCCATAGGTAGGGTCAGTTTTGTGGGCCAAAATTTAAAAAATATGTGGGCCGGGCTCGTGCGACCTGATCTGGCAAGCCTTAGCCTATTTAACCCTAGATCTGACCCTCTTCACCCCAACTCTTAAAATTTAATTCTACTATTTCAATTTAACTCTTCAACTTTCCTTCATTAGTATATAAGGAAAATCCCACTCCAGTTCACCCCACTTGCACCAATTATTTACAGTAGTTAGGGCTAAATCAAGTTTTTATTTTCTTCTAAAATCTTTGTTCAAGGTAAGAATTTGTGGCACCAATTAGTTTGAAAATTTTATTCTTGAACATAGAACTTGAGATTGTACTTGTGATGAACTTGCAATTGCTAAATTCCATAGTTCTTAAAATATTTGGAGCCTAAAAATGGTGAAAATTAAATTGTTACATGACTTTTGGTTTGGAAAGCCTGTGATTGAAATAAAAATGGAAGTAGAAGTTAATTAACTTGAATAATGTGGAAATACCTTTGGTAATTGAAGTGAGTATGTTGTAGTAAGTGAATTTGATCTGAAAATTGAAAAATCTACTTGTGTTAGATGAGAATTTTGTGAAAAAATTGACATCACCTAAGTTGGAACCCACAAAACCTACCTACGAGCATGTAAGTTATACCTACAAGCTCATTGGTAGCCACATAGGCGTCAAATTTGAAGCCTTGAAGGTTCAGGTTTTTATCTGATACCTACGAAGGCTACCTACTGTCCCATAGGTACTACCTACTGCCCATATGCAAGGATTGTAGGTAGCCTTTGAGCTGAAAGGTTAATTTTCTTCTTAGTTCTTATTCCTGTATTGTGTTTTAATCACTAAAAACTCCTTTTATGGGTAATATGACACGCAAGGCTACATCAAAGGAGTATAGTCTAGGTTGAGAGATCAGTCTTCTTAGTAGAGTGCATTTGTTAAGGAGTATTCAGTGAGTATAGAAAGTACACCCTTGGTCCACGCCATACTCGGGGCCAGGCGCAGAGGCAGGTTGTAGCCAAGGCAGCTATTCAGTTGGGCTCTCAGTCAGCACCAGTGACCATTCAGTTGGGCTCTTAGCCCACAACACCAAAGGCATCGTAGTGAGGGGCGTAAACTTCACCAGCTCATTTTGTCTGAATTGGGCCCCAGATAAAGTCAGCCACGACATCATCACCATATTCTCCACAATATAATGAGGGAGGGGATTAGTCATGTTCTGGTTCTGGTGAGGAGAAAGATCTAGCCAGAACTTATTTAAGGAGTAGTCAGAATCATTATACGATTCAGAGAAACCCTAGTCTGGTGATAATGATAATGTATATTAGGTTACTCAGAAGGTTTCTTCTTCAGCTCAAGGTACTCAAGCTGCTGCCACTTCAGCATCTTCTTACTAAGGTTAGAGTCCACATACATCTCTACAGTATCACTTGCTCAAGTTATTTTGAGATGGTGTATGGAGGGAATGCAGCATTTTTATGATACAAACAATATTATTACTGAGTAGGGTAGACCGCGGTGTGGTATTGGGAGAAGACTCAAATTGAGTTAGTCTTTCTGGAAGGAGCTCCATACCTACAAGCTATAGAGATATATCAATTTGGTAAAGGACCCAGCCTTCAGGTTCTTACTTCCTAGATATTGTACGGGGATTATATGTTTTATATATGACATTAATATACTTAGTTACCCTTGCTGAGAGGAGAGAAGTGGACCATTCCCACTGAATTACTCACTAGTCAGAGGGGTTAGGGTTGATGTATCTGAGTAGATGATTAGGTAATTCTTGCTTGGACCAGAATTTATGGAATTGACCACCACAACTGAGTTTGATTATCATTTGAGGTTAGTGAGGAGTAGTTGCATGATGCGATATACTGATTAGAGGGAATAGAGAGTAGACTTGGCTAAATGGTTAGCCGAGCAAATTGCAAAGTTTGGTATTAATTTCCCTTGGGTTGATAGGAAGGGGGAGATTAAGAAGGCATCGACCATTTGTAGCAAAGTTTTGGTGGACAATAGTAAGGCATCATTTAAGTCTAACATTTATAGACAATGTGCTCACTTAGGATATGTTGTTCTGATTGATATCGATTTTTCTAAGTGGATCCGAACTGAGAT
>NC_061119.1:92447362-92463578 GCF_002878395.1 Capsicum annuum
TTAAATAATGAGAAACATACCTGAAATATAGAAGAAATTGAAGAGAACTCAAAGTTTAGAGCCTGAATGATGAATTCCTTATAAAACCCTTGAATTTTCTTGGGTTGGGAGTTAAAGGGGAAAAAGTAAGGTTTTGATCTTGATAAATGGAAAAAAAAAAGGGTCATCCAAGTGTTTTAAAGTCCTTTAAGGGGTAAAGGACCAAAAATCCCTTGCCCCCATGTAAAAAAAATTAGATAAAAGTGCATAGCAGTATGGCATGTCACTATTGCAGAGGTTAGCCTCCATGCCACACTCTTATCGCAAATGATAAGTGGCGTGGCATGCCAGTATTGTAGACCCTCACTACCTCGGGGTCCCAAAATGGCCCCAAACCCCTTTTGAAAATTCTTAAACTTTCCCAAAACACCCCATTAACATACCTTAACATAATTCAAGTCAAAAATTTACATTACGCACATGAGAGGGCCAAAAATAAAATGATCAAAATTTTTTGGGGTCTTACATTACCCCCTAGATCATTCATCCTTGAATGAGGAGTTAAGATATTTTTAGCAAGATAAGAAACAACACAGTAGAATCTAAGAACAAATTTAAAATGCAATAGAAGGGAAATAAAACTCATACCTTAAGCAGTTTTATCTAACACGGGGAACAAGAATGGGTACATGTCCCTCATATCTTCCTCAGCTTCCCACGTATCTTCTTCCACTTTTTGATCTCTCTAAAGAACCTTCACCAAAGCTATATCCTTTGTTCTCAATCTACAAACTTGACTATTCAATATTTTAATCAAGACCTCCTCATAAGACAACAAATATACGAAATCAACATCCTCAATGGGTACTAGAAAATAAGGGTTACCCACACACTTCTTAAGCATGGACACATGGAAAACAAGATGAATCAAAAACAAGCTTTCTGGTAAGTCTAAATCATAAGCGTCATTCCCAATTCTTCTTAAAATATGATATGGACCAACATAACGAGGATTGATGTAACACCCCGTACTTTTTCTTAGATTAAATTCATCCCTAGAATGTTAAAGATTTGCTTCAAAGATGAATACCATTTTATTCCATGTGGTAATTTCCATATTTAGATTTTTCATTGTGTGGAAAATTAAATAAGCTTTCTATAGATACCAAATTCTCCCAATATTGACACTCGATGAAGGAGTTATGGCATTTTTAAGTTGACAGTATACCACCAGGGCACCTAGTGCATCTCGAAGATAGTTGAAATGGCGATTGTAAAATTCTTGTGGCCCTCCGTAAAAGCCCCACATCACGGTGATGTCCCATTTCACATTTGACATTTTCCAGTAAGACTAAGCAATGCTGACGCATCACGCCAAGGGCCAAAATGGCAATCTGAGGGGGCACCGCGATTGTGGAGCATCACGGTGAATGCCCAGCTCCCGCTCGTCCTTTTCCAGTAAGCCACTGTGATAGTGCTGCATCACGGTGGCCCAGTAAATCGGAAATTTTGGTCATTTTTTTTAGTTTTGTTTAGGAGTTTAAAAAAGGTATTTTGGTAAACTACCCAACCCCTAATCCGTTCAAAACACATTATTAAGCATATACCAAAGTACTTTATACTTATTTCATCACTTTTATCTCAAAAGAAACCCAAGCTCATCAAACTTTCTTCCTAAGAAATCCAAATTCCTCCATTAATTCTCTAAGGAAATTCAAGATTAAGGATTCTCAATACAAGAACTCTAAGAATTCATCTCCAAATCATCAATAGGAATCAAAGATTCAAGATTTTCATCAAAGATCATCAATTAAGGTTTGTGGGGTTCTTCTACAAGGATAATCCTTTCATCCTTGAGCCCAAAAATTATTTTAATTACAAATTTACTAAATTTTATGTGATTTCCCATGAAATTGAAGTTAGGGTATATACCCATCATGTTATTTACAAGCTTATGATGTTTTCAATGATTTAGAAGTTGAATCACATGATTATATTTATATTTTCATACATAATGCAGAAATTTCCAGATTTTGAATTAATCTCTCAATGTTTACATAATCAAGCATGAGAAATTTGATGTTTTAACATGAAATTTATGCATGGGGTATTATCCCAAGATTTAATAGTATTACTTTATGAAATATGATGCTTTAAACATCTATGAGCGGGAAGTGTGGGATTAGCGTGCCCTATCTTCCACAAAACTATGTAGCCAACGTAAGTACAAATTATGAAATTATTCTCATTTATATATGGATGAAAGATTTAGCTTGTGATCAATCGTATGAAAAGTAGGTTAAATCCCTGGCAAGAATATGAATCCTCTCCTCAATGTTTAGGGGGACAAGAACGTTGGGCTCCATGCAGAATAAGTTTTAGATTTCTAAACCTTTAAGATAAATTATTTTCCCTTACAGAAAGCTTATTAAAGTATTTTCCCTGATAGATAAAGTAAAAGATCTACAGAAAGCTTTTAGAAAACTAAGTATAAGAGCTCACAAAATTTACTCAGATTATGCTTTACAGAAAGATATTAGCTACAGATTTCAGCTTTTAGATTTAAGAGTGAGTCCTTTCTATACTTCGATAGTATGATTTAAAGAGAGAATACAAGCAAAACTTTCAGAACTAAATGTTATGACTCACTAGATTTATAAAGTATGATTTGCTTCTTATTATTTCAATATTTTAGATATTCCATCTTACGTGAGTCATCTATATTTGGCATGCATTGTTTTATAAATGATGATTATGAGATGATATTTTTTGTGTATGACTTGGTTAGTGGAGAATATTGAGATGAAGCTTTTTGCGTACGACTTGGTTAGTTGAGAATATTTTATATGTGTCTTCCTGAGAATTGAATAGTGTATGGAAGTTGTTATTGATAGAGGTGTTAGAGAATATGAGAAGGATACTTTTATGGGTGTTTGTTTAGAAGTGCATGTGGTTATGAAGATAGGCTCAAATGTCATGTTGGTATATAGGAGGATATGTGTGTTGTGCATTAATTAATTTCTAGTAAGAGGTTGAATTTAGTTGGTAAAGTAATAAGAAGAATTATCCTAGAGTGGGTGGTTATGATAATGCTTGGGGTATTGAATCCATGGTTCAGGCTAGTATTATGGTGTTATGTGTAGTACCTCATGATTCCGAGTTAGGCTTGACCTTGATGATAGGATTTAGTTTAGTTTAGACTTTAGTAGATAGATTTATCAATGCCATGTGAGAATTATAATTTGAATCAAGTGAGTATGGTATTTGAAGGGAATAGTATAGTTGAGGGAGTGTTTGGCAAGTGTTGCTAAACTTAAGGGTAAGAAGTTGCATCACCTAAGGCCCAGAAGTTTTATCCTTACTTATGATTTATTAGATTATGTTTCATGCTATAGAGCCATAGCAATGTTGTAATTTGCTATTTCGGATATTTTTTTCAGATCATGCCCAAAGTTCTTTAATCCCTAATAGCATTAGAAATTTCTTAGAAAATTGTTGAAAAAATACCCTATTTGGGTATGAGCATTCAGTATGATTCATGTAATGCCCTGAGACTATCCCCTAGTCGTCACACAGTGCTTATAGTCCCAAGGGACCACAAGCTAACTCATGAGCTGGTACCTGTTATGAGCAATAAATAATAATATCATAATTATGGAAAACATCTAATATTGCCATAAGGTTTTAATAACCGAATTTAAAACTGAAATATAAGTCTATAGAAATAACTGGCTGAATCTGATAAAATGGCTGAATTTGATAAAATAATGATAAACTAGATAACTAACTATAATGTCTGAATACTAAATAACTGACTCTAATTTCTGAAAAGCCTCTAAAACTGACTGACTAAATATGAGTTGACGGGACAGGCCCTCACTAACTCTGACAACTACTAAAATAGAGATATAAAGTAAAATAATCTATTCTCAAATGATGAGGACTCGCCACTGCTACTGTACTACTGATAACCTAAGAAGTAAAGTCTAAGCATGGTCCAAGAACTGAGCGTCAGCACCATGATATAATACATCATAGCACAAAAGAAAGGTATGCTATCAGTACTTTGAATGTATTAGTATTCTAAATGAGGTAGGCTGATATACATGGTTTCATGAATAGAACTAATAATTAACTAGATATGCATGTAAAGCATGGAGTACTGAGTAGAGAACATAAAATTTGTAGGCACTGGAGATACGAGAAGCATGTAAATACTATGTATGCATGAGATCTGTAAATACTAAAAATACATGAAAATTTGTAAACACTGAGGATGCATGACCAGCATATAACATGAACTGGGTAAAATTTGTAAACTGAAAATACTGAAATAACTGAAATCTGTATGCTTTGGCCAAATAACACTAAGACTAAATAACTGAACTGGGATTGTATTTGAGACTGTGGGGGGTATCATCTAACCGACATTCCCTAATTTGAGCTAATTGGGATCCAACCTGTAACCCTAGTTAGAAGGGTGTTAATACCGTGCCATGGGTACTAATGATAGTTGTATAGATCCACTAAACTTTATAATGTCCAAAGGACTAAGCGTGTCAAGCCTGAACTGACGGGTGACCCCTGCGAGATAGTCAAGCCTAATCTGATAGGTCATAGTTCTGGAGTATAGGGACTGCTACTAATGAATCTGCCTATCTGATGGGTAAGCCACCATCCCTACACTTGCTCGGTGCTAAATCCTACTCCCAATTGAAATACTAGACTATTTTAAGTTTAACTGACTGATATTTGACTATTCTGAAAATGCTTATAATATGTTCAGAAAACTATTCTATAATGTACTGAGACTAGACTAAATAAATAGCTATGGATTTTGGGTATTCAATACCCCCAGGACTCAAAACAATTATAGTATAATGACACTAAAACTTGGAGATTAAAACATGAAGGCTCTTATTAAATAAATCACTCTTGTAGGCATTTTATCAAACACTTGTAGTTCATGATTTAAAACAATCTTAGAAATGTCATGGAACTTGTAGGAATAGCATGAATTCATCATAATAGCATTAAATCATGGTTTAATTCAATAAATAATAATATTAAAACATGGAGGATTGAATAATAACAATAATTTCATGGTAACATGGTATAAAATCAATAGTGCATGGAGATTCATAGATGAAGTCATAATTTAAAACATAATAACTTGAAAGATTATAACTTGGTGATTCAAATGGGTTAATTGGGCTCCATGGTTGAAAGGAATCCATGGATGAACATCTAACATACCTGGGATAGTGAATTTCTTGAAGCTCTAGGTGAGTTCTTGAGGATTGGCCATCAAATTGGAGAGCTAGGGTTCTTTATTTAGGAGAGAAAGCTTCTTGATTTTAGAGAAAATAATTAAAATGATGAGTTTAAAAATGTTTTTAGGGCTTAAAAGCACACCTGAGTGGATTAAAATTAGTGGAAAGGACTATTTTACCCTTGGGTAAAACTTTTAATTTTCGTCGAATTTTTTCAAAATGGACACTTGGCGCGATGTGGCACTATCGCACCGTGTAACTAGAAACTGAAAACTGGGATCTGGACTGATGACGCGATGCGAAGAAATCGCGGTGCCCCTTTGATTCTGATTTTCACCATTGGCGCGGAGCGCCATGATCGCGTTGCCTCACTGGATTTGGACAATTATGAACTGGGCCTACGACATGACACACCACTATCATGGAGCAACACTAGAAATTAACAATTGCTATTTACACTGACTCCGCGATGCGCTAAGGGTCAAAATGATGGTGTTTAACGATTAACACTTAAAATTGCCATAACTTCTTACCAGGTTATTGGATTTAGGAAAACTTTATATCGTTGGAAAGCTAATTGAATTTACTATGCAATGGCAAGCTTTAGACTGGAAAACAATGATTGTTTAAAAAAATTTATATATGAATACTCATGTATTGTGAATTAGATTATGCTAGGGAAATACAGGGTGTTACAATTCAGTCTGTATAAACTGCAATCCTATTTAACAATCAAACAGATCAGTTCTTATAGATTTCCAATGTCCCATCTAGTCTTACTACCTAAGGTTTCACAAGTAAGGCTACTCCATGAGCTAAAATATTCGCATTCGTGAAAATTACGAATTCAGATCAGTCCATGCATGGCCTCAGTTTCAGATTCAGGTATTAAGTCATGATTTAGTTCATAAGTATCCTTTGTATCATCTCAGTATTTTCCTAGTATTTCAACCAAATTAGTATAATTCAGGGACGAACGATCCCAAGGAGGAGATGTTGTAATACCTCGAGTTTTCATGTTATAAACCTCTCATCTTTTTTCTCACAAAAATCAGATCTAGTCTAAATTAATGGTTACTCATAATTTGACTCTCTCATTTCTATCTTAGCCATATAGTTATTTCCATGGGAATTCAGTCACTCGCAGATCAGTTCAATAGCTCATCATGTTTTAGATTCAGTTATTCAGTTTATTTTAGTAGTGCATGATAGCTTATAGACTTAGGTTCCTCAACATTCTCAACTTAATTAGACACATTCGAGGATGAATGTTCCCAAGGGGGAGATATTATAACACCCCATACTTTTTCCAAGCTTAAATTCATCCTTAAAATGTCAAAGATTTTCTTCAAAGATGAATACCTTTTATTCCATATGGTAATTTCCATATTTAGACTTTCCATTGTGTGGGAAATTAAGTAAGATTTCCATCGATACCAAATTCGCCCAATTCTGACACTCGGTGAAGGAGTTATGGCATTTTTAAGTTGACAGTGTGCCACCTGTGCACCCCTCGTGTCACGAAGACAGTTAAAATGGTGATTGTCAAATTCCAGTGGCCCTCCGTGAAAGCCCCTCATTACGGTGATGTCCCATTTCACATTTGGCATTTTCCAGTGAGACTAAACGATTCTGGCGCGTCGTGCCAAGGGCCAAAATGGCAATCCAAGGGGACACCGTGATTGTGGAACATCGCGGTGAACGCCCAGTTCCCGCTTGTCCTTTTTCTCTGATCCATAACGATAGTGGCATATCGCGGTGGCCCAGTAAATCGGAAATTTTGGTTATTTTTTCAGTTCCTTTTAGGAGTTTAAAAAGGGTATTTTGGTAAACTACCCAGCCCTTAATCCATCCAAAACACATCATTGTGCATATACCAAAGCACTTTATGTTTATTTCATCACTTTTCTCTCAAAATAAAACCCTAGATGATCAAATTTTCTTCCCGAGAAATGCAAATTCCTTCATTAATTCTCCAAAGAAATTCAAGATTAAGGATTCCCAATATAAGAACTCTAAGAATTCATCTCCAAAGTGTCAATAGGAATCCAAGATTCAAGATTTTCATCAAAGATCATCAATTAAGGTATGTGGGGTTCTTCAACAAGGTTAATCCTTTCATCCTTGTGCCCAAAAACTTTTTTAATTACAAATTTACTGAATTTTATGTGATTTCCCATGAAATTGAAGTTAGGGTTTATACCCATCATTGTTATTTACAAGCTCATGATGTTTCCAATGATTTAGAATTTGAATCACATGCTTATGTTCATATTTTCATACATAATGCAGAAATTTCCAGATTTTGAATTAATTTCTCAATGTTTACATCATCAAGCACGAGCAATTTGATGTTTTAACATGAGATTTATGCATGGGGTACTATCCAAAGATTGAATAGTATTACTTCATAAAATATGATGCTTTAAACATCTTATGAGTAGATTATTTTTAGTTTTCAAAAAAAACTTTGATCTTTTGATCATCGGTTTAGCTATGGAATCCACTTTACAGAATTTAGATCACCTGTAGTTATATATTTACTCAGATAAAAGTATTTTTGGTTTCATAATGAACCATTATACTAGTTTAAAGTTGATTTCCAATAGAATGAGCATAAGGGAGTAGTATTTAGCACCGAACGGGAAGTGTGGAATTAGCGTGCCCTATCTTCCACAAAACTACGTTGCCAACGTAGGTACAAATTATGAAATTATTCTCATTTTTATATGGATGAAAGATTTAGCTTGTGATCGATCGCATGGAAAGTAGATTATACTCCCTGGCAAGAATATGACTCCTCTCCCCAACTTGAGGATTCCTCCTTAGGGGGACAAGAACGTTGGACTCCATGAATGTTCACATGGTTTAGGTCGGTTAACAGAACCTCCCTGCTAGTAAAATTAAATAAATAGTTTTGAGTATTTCCCTACTAGTAAAGAAAAGCTTTGAAGAAATTCTCTTCAGATAAAGTATTTTTTCATGCAGAATAATTTTTCAGATTTCTAGACCCTTAAGATAAAGTATTTTCCCTTACAAAAAGCTTATTAAAGTATTTTCCCTGATAGCTAAAGTAAAAGATCTACAAAACGCTTTTAGAAAACTAAGTGTAAAGGCTCACAAAGTTTACTCATATTATGCTTTACAGAAGGATATTAGCTACAAATTTCAGCTTTCAAATTTCAGATTTAAGAGTGAGTCCTTTCTACACTTAGACAGTACGATTTAAAGAGAGAATACAAGCACAACTTTCAGAACTAAATGCTATTACTCACTAAATCTATGAAGTATGATTTTCTTCTTATTATTTCAATATTTCAGATATTCCAGCTTACGTAAGTCATTTACATTTAGCATGCATTGTTTAATAAATAATGATTATGAGATGATGTTTTACTTATGCATTTCACCCCCATATACTCAGTACATCCTCAAAGTACTGATCCACATATATGTCTATGTGTTACATTGTCTCATAATTTAGGTAGAAATTGTAGTATGTGCAGACAGAATCAAACAGTTGCAGATTCCAGCTAGCAGATAATGAGTCCTCCAACTTCGAGGACTTTAGTTAGATGTCATTTATGTACTTTACTTTCTTACTCACATGTATTGGTTAGTGGTAGTTGGAGTCGCGCCCCAGCTATCTATAGTTAGTATAGTAGAGGTTTTACAGATGTCAGTTAGAGTCAGTCTTATAATTTCAGTCCCTCTTTACAGAATTTATTAGAATGTAAAGTTGTATCATTATTGTATGTTCACAGATTCCATCATTTTTATGTTTCGGCACAGTAAATTTAGTCATTTTATACATATTTAATTGGTTGGTTAACAGTATGTCAGTTCATGGGTTAGCTTAGGATCATTTGTGGTCCTAAGCACCATGTGATGCCTTGGGATAGATTTTCAGGGCATTACAATTGAGCTTCCCCTTCTTTCAAAATCTCATGACTCCTTACATAAGGAAAACCATCAAGAATACTCAATCACTTACTTCAAACTCCAACTCCCTCCACCTTACATTTGCATAGGACTTTTGGCAACTTTAAGTAGTAATAAGTCATTCCCGAATTACCTTCACCTTATCCATGGCTTGGTAAACCAAGTTCGGACCAAATAATCTAGTCTCCCCCACCTCAAACCTTCCAATAACAGACCTGCACCTTCTACCATAAAGAGCCTCAAAAGAGGCTATTTGAATGCTGGAATAATAACTATTGTTGTACCTAACTTCAATAAGAGGAAAATGGTTAAACCATCTACCTTTGAAGCCAATCACATAGGCTCTTATCATATCTTCCAAAGTTTAAATAGTATATTCCACTTGTCTATCTTTTTTAGGGTGGAAGTGGTGCCAAGGTTCATTTGTGTACCTAAACCTTTATGAAATGAATGGCAGAAATAAGAAGAAAGTTATGTACCTCAATCTAAAATGATGGACACTGGTGCCCCATGCAACTTAACAATCTCCTGAATGAACAACTTAGCATAATTCTCTCGTGAGTTGTTAGTCTTCACAAAAAAGAAGTAAGCAGACTTAGTCATCCTATCCATAATGACCCAAATAGAATCATACTATTTACGAGTTTGTGGAAGACCCTTAACAAAAATTTTACATACAATTTCTGGTCCTTAAGAGTTTACAACACAATTCATAGGTGATTGGCATGATCTTCCCCACTTTTGAAGTACATCAAGATGTCAGCAATGAAGACTATACAAAACAAATCCACAAACTACTTAAACACTCAATTCATAAGATCTATGAAAGTATTTGGAGCATTAGTAAACATAAATGACATAACCAAAAAACTCATAATGGCCATACCAGGTTTGGAAAGCAGTCTTGGGAATATCAACCTCCCTAATTTTCAACTGGTGATAGCCTGAATAGAGATTAACTTTTGAAAAACACCTAGCACCTTGAGGTGGTAAAAAATGTCATCAATCCTAGGTAGAGGGTACTTATTTTTTACTGTAACCTTATTCAACTAACGATAATCTATACACATTCGAAGAGACCCATCCTTCTTTCGCACAAAAAGTACAGGAGAACCCCACAAAGAAACACTAGGATAAATAAAGCCCTTATCAAGAAGATTATTTAACTTCTCCTTTAGTTTTTTACTTTAACCGAATCCATCCTATAAGGAGGAATGGAAATGGTATGGGTATCCAATAGAATATTAATCCCAAAATCTACTTCCCTATCAAGAGGAATTCCAGGAAGATTATTGGGAAACACTTCAGGAAATTCACTAACCAAAGGGACAGATTGCAAAGAGAGACTCTCAGAGTTAGAATCTTTAACCCAAACTAAATGATACAAACAACCCTTGGAAATCAACTTTTGAGCTTTAATATAGGAAATAAACCTAACAATGGGTACTAAGGAAATCCCCTCCCATCTGAACACTGGTTCATAAGAAAAATGAAAACTGATCCTTCGGGTCCTAAAATCAAGAGAAGCATAGCACGATTGGAGTCAATCCATCCCTAAGATTACATCAAAATCTACCATAACAAGTTCTATCAAATCCACCAACATCTCCCTATAATCAATTGACACTACACAACCCCTATAAATTTTTCTAGCCATACTAGACTCACCCACAGGAGTAGAAATAGAAAAGGGATCAAAAATATTTTTAGGACCAGAACTAAAGTGTACAACCACATAAGGGGTCATAAAAGATAGGGTAGAACCTAAGTCAGGAAAATAATAAACATTATGGGAGAAAAGTTGTAACATACCAGCGACAACATCGGGGGATGCCTCAGATTCCTGACAAGTAGCAAGTGTAAATTGTCAATTCTGGCCATTGTCAGTACTTGAAGTGGCATCCTTAGGTGCTGGTGCCAAAGAAGTGGCAACTGGGATTTTATTATCTCTATTGGAAACTTTAGCTATAGGATAATTCCACTGCAGATGACCAGGCTAACCATAATCAAAATACAAGTTCCTCCCTTCCTCACAATACCCACGGTAAAGTTGTCCACAAAAATAGTAAGGAGGATAAAGTGTAGCTAACTGAGCTGCACTGACCTAAGACTAGGTACCCTATGCCTTAGGACCACTTTTATCCTTAAAACAATATTCACCAGAAGGCTTAGGATAAGGAGAACTAGCTGTCAAATAAGAATTTCCCCAAATCTTCTTCTCAATCCCATGATTTTGCATATCTAAACTTTTTGCTTTGCCTTTCTCCCATCTCTACCTGGTTTTTTTCCTTATCCTTCACCTCCTACATAAAAACCAACAGCCTGGATATGTCTATATCATTAGTTAGCATTGTAACCTTATATTTCAACACCAAATTATGGGACAAACAAAAACAAAACTTTCTCATTTTTGACACCATATTAAATACCAACTCTAGAGCATAATGGGACAGTTATTGGAACTTCAAGGCATACTTCTTAACACTCATATTTCCCTACTTCAAATTTAAAAACTCATTGGCCTTAGCCTCTCTCAATAGTTGAGGAAAGAAGTGATCAATAAAAGCACCTGAAAACTCATCCCACATTATAGGCTCAACATCATCACCCCCTTATCTCTTCCTACTTCTTATACCACTGGTAAGACATATTGTTCAATTGATAAGTAGCAAGCTCTACCCCTTGTGTATCAGTAGCATGTATTACCCTAAAAATCTTCTTTGTTTCATTAATAAGCCCCTGAGGATCCTCCTCAATCTTAGAGCTTATAATGGTTGGGGATTCAACTTTATAAACTGGCCAACCCTAGTAACCTCAGATGAACTATCAGTATGACCAACAGGATTACACCAATGAGACAATGATGCCACTACCTGAGCAAGCATATTAATAGGCTGACGAAACTCCACATTAGAGATATCTCCCTGAGACAACTAAGCATAAGTATCACCATCCTAGGAAGTTCGAGTAAGACTAGTAAAGATTGATGGAACCATTGGTGGAGCATACAGTTAAGAGCAGGGTCCCTAAACCGGGTCTAAACTCCATAAGTAAGGTGAATTCCCTTCATATTTTCCTTAGGTGGGATAGAGGTTCCAGCAAAGTTTCTACAACCATCATATTTTTTGGAGGCTTGATCTAAAATGCGAGTAAGCTAGGAGTTATAGAAATTTAATAGCAACTAGACTCTATATCTTAAAATAGAACACAAGGAAGGGAAACATTCCTAAATGCCTTATAGCCCCCCTTATAAGTGTGGTATGTTACACACCTATAAAAGATCTAAACTTGACACGGCTTTGTAGACAACCATCGACCCTAAACTATGCTTTGGTACAAAGCTTATCACGACCCAAACCCAGGCCTGGCCATAACGGCCATCTCAAGGCCCTTAGCCTTACCTCAAGAGCATAATAAGAATAACAGTGGAAGTTAACAAAATTAATAAAAGATAAATAAAATCAAAATAAAATCTAAAGAGTCAAAGTAAGATATCAATGACATCCTAATCCTGTACATGAAAGATCTAAACCAAGAATACCAACTAAGTTGGGACATGCCCCTAACTATGACAAAAGGAATTCATAATTACTATAAGTATAAGGAACCTAATTAAATGATCGAGCCTTCCAAAAAATAGAGGCTCACCATTTCAAAGCTGATCAATAGGAGTACCAAACCACCTCAAAAAAGTCATTGAAACCTACATAATGAAATGATGTAGCATTATGGGACAGTCAATGGGGTGAGCACTGGCATATAACTCAAGAGAAAGGGATAAAGTAATGTATTTACAAAAATATAATCATAAACCACATGCACGACATTTATATATAGATATATTTCATGTTTGAATAGGGAAAAGGGTCATGAACATGGTATTTTAAAACATTAGCCTAAATTATGAAGCTCACTCTGGCCTAAAGGCACCCACATGCTATATGGGTCTGGCTTCTTCTATCGGAAGGGCCCTAGTCCATGTTAGCCGCATGTACCAAGGAATGGATAAAGATACCAAGTTGATAGCCATAAAAAATATAATATTTATCAAAAGGTTTCCAGTGTTGGTCCCCCCGGGACTACACATTTACGATGAGCTACATAATTCCTTTTAAGCCTAATTAAAATAGTTTGCACATAAATCAACCATTAACCAAGGAGTCATTTATTAAGGAATTTACCAAATTGGAATCACCTTACAATATGTTTTCAAGCTATTCCATTTATGCCAAACTAATCCATATAAACATTAGACTCCCAAGTTCCATTTAAAATCCAAAACCATGGCCACTAAGGGCATTCCAAAATCATGATTATCCATTTATCTTCTAATGCAATACAAAGTTCGGATGCTTAAAATAAGGAAAATATACAATTTTCTGAGGTTGTTTTATTAGATATAATGCATTTTGGGTATGTTTTGTGGGAAATCTTGTTTTGGAGGCTAACTTCATGAAAAGGATGAAAATGGTGTTTTTGGATACTTATTGGAGTAATTATGGATGTTCGGTACACTTTTCAACTTGTTCATAATCAAAGCATATTTAGGACTTGAAGAAGAGCTGAAAAGATGACTCCCAGCACTTTCTAAAGCAACATGTGGACTACAAGTAGCACTTATGGACTACATATGGGAAAAACAAGTGCCAGAAGTCCAAAATCCTAAGAGCTAACTTGCAGGAAAATTGTATCCTGGCACTTGCGCTCGATATTTATGCCCTTTTTGCAGACCACAAGTACTACCTATGCCCAGGGTCAAGGTGCAAATGCAGACCATAAGTGGCCACCAACCCTATTTTATCCTATTTCATTTGAGATTTGGTTTCAGGGTTTACTCATGTACTATAAATACCCTTTATGTATTTTTTTAGTAGGAGTAACGCACTTTTGATATTCAGAAACATATTTTAGTTTCAAGATTAGATTTTGATCTTGGGAATCTCTTGTATTAGCTTAATTTGATAAATTTAGTTATAGTTGTGGGTTTTTATACTTATTCTTATTGTGATTTCATCTATGCTTTTAATTATGAATGCTATTAATTATTTTACAACCATGAGTGGCTAAAAACCCATAGCTAGGATTATGGAAACCCTAGTGGATTGGTGAAGTAAGGGAAGAGCTATTATTGATTTGAACCGATACCCATGCATGTATTTCTTTATATTCAATATAATATTTTTCTTAATGGGTTCACACGTTAGGATCCTGCCTATGTTATTGCTACTTACTCCAAAAGAGGAGTAGTGACTAGGAAAAGATAAAGAAACAGTAATATAGAGTTTAACTACAGATCTATGATTCTAGGTTTTATTTTAGTAAGATTGTTAGGCTTAATATTATAAGTAGAGACTTAATAGATAATAGTTAACTAGGATCAAGATAAGGTTTAGTAAGGCAACATCCTGATACTCAAAATGTAAAGAGTGAAATCCTTCTGCCCGTCTAAAAGACTTAGAAGATACATAACTAATCAATTCTATATACAAGGTATCTGGTTGGTTAAACATAGCACTATAAGCATACAGAGTTGAGAAACTAGGGGGGACATAATCCTAGTGTTCACTTACGACTGATTACAACTAAAGTTGATATTTGCTACTAGTTCAACACTGATACTCAAAACCCCCCTATTTACTTTTCTAGTTTTGCTTGTTGATTACAACTGCTGAGAGACAACTCCACATATTCCCTTGGATTTCGACCCCAACCTTTGTTGGGTTACTATATTTGGCAGCGATCATATTATTTTTTGAGAGGGGGTGTATCTTGGACGTTACCAAATTTTAGTGCCATTGTCGGGGAATATAGTGTTGATTTGTAATTTGAAGTTGTTACAGTTTTGGAGGGGTTTGGTTTTTTTTAGCTTGGAATACACCAATGTATACCTAGAACACAGAGTGGAGGAAGTACCTTACTCCCAGTGAATCCAAATCCATAGAGAATCCTACAAACACCTAGTTGGATGGGGGAACCGAAAAGAGATGATAATCCTAAAGAGGTTCATGATGTTTTACCTCCCTCTCCTACCAAAGAAGTTTAAGATATTTTGATTAAATGACTAGTCAGCTTTTAACTCAAGTTGAAAATGAAAGGAGGGTAATGAAAGAAGCTTAGTGGGTAGCTCGGGAGGCAGAGCTAGCTGAGTAGAGACAAGAAGAAGACTACCAAGAAGCACTTGATGGAAATCAAAATAAAGCTAGATATGCCCGTGTTCAAGTGATCCCAGCATATCAGTATGTGCATCTATATATAGACAATTAAGAAGACTTGGGATACGTTGAGCCGGCAGAGACTGGAGCCATTTTTACCTCCTGTTTTACCCCCAACCATTAAGTTTGACATAATGAGCGCAATGATCCATCTCTTAAATCTAAAAGGTTTGTTTGCAAGTTTTCCTATATATGATGTAAATTTTCACCTTGCCAATTTCATTGGGATTTATAGTTCATATACAAATCTAGGGTGAATTATGAAGAGCTTAGACTGAGGTTGTTCCCCTTCTCATTTACTGGAGAAATATTCTTATGGTTAGGGTAACTTCCAAGAGGCTCTATCATTATATGGAATGAGTTGCGCAGGCAATTATTGAATAGGTTCTTTTCTCCATCCAGGATGCTGCAGCTTAAGGGTGGCATTTATAATTTCAAGCAGATGTAGTCAAAATCTATATACGATACATGTTCAGGCTTAATAAAAAGCTAAGTATGGTTCCTAATCATCAATTATCAGGGACGAGCTTATTGGAGATATTATACCAATCCTTGACCATCAGCTCCAGAGACATGGTGGATACCATATCTGGAGGATATTTTATGAGACTATGCTTGGATACAACTTTAGAGATGTTAGATCAGATATCACTCATTAACCGAGGGTGGAAAACTCGAGAGGTTGAGAGGGGGTCTGGCACATATGCTATTGGTGCCTCCTACGACTAGAGAGTGGCTGATGACTCAGTAGCGTAAGAGATTGTGTTGCTAAGTACTGATTAGGGGTAATACAAAAGTACCTTATAGTAG
>NC_061119.1:92466578-92512324 GCF_002878395.1 Capsicum annuum
TGTTGCTAAGTACTGATTAGGGGTAATACAAAAGTACCTTATAGTAGTGACTTCCAAGAAAGTGAATGCAGTAAAAGTACAGAGGTCAGTTTCCAAAGCTTATGAGTCAAAACTCAAGGAGAAAACAAATTATCTAGATTGTCAGTTGGTGGTTTTTTTAGCCTAAGGGCAAGGGAACCAAGGTTGGAACTACTATGAAAGATATATAAAACATAGTAGAGAGTGAGATGGTGACTGGAGGAAGAAGGATGAATATAGACAAAAGGGATATATGTACATTCCACCTGGTAGGCAAGATGCAGAATCAAGTATGGAAGAGATGTTAGCTAACCTAGTGAAGGGTTAAGAAAATTAGGACATCAGCCTTACAGATATTAAGCCTGACATTTAAGGTTTGATGCAAAAGGTCAAATATCATTCAACTATTATTAGGCAGTTGGAGCACCAATTTGGGCAGATGTCAGAAACTCAAAACCAGAGGCAACCAGGTGCCCTTCCAAGCAACACTGTGCAGAATTTAAAAAATGATGGTTATGTTCTTACTATTACTATGAGGAGTGGTATTACTACTTTTGATTCCCCACTACCTGTTGTGGAAGTTGATGATGATTAAACACATGTTGTGAAGCCAAAAAAGGAAACATGTGGTGATGATAGAGTTTCTAAGGAAAGAGGTAAGGGCTCGATTGTTGAGTAAAAAATAAGATAGATTCTGAGACCTCTTTCACCTTTTCCTCAGTGACTAAAGCAAAAAAATAAGATGGAAATTTCAAGACATCTATTGAAATAATGAAAGAATTAAGCTTGAATATTCCTCATCTCGAGGAATTGGAGCAAATGCCTAGATATTCTAAGTTTATGAAGGAGTTGGTAACAAGGAAGAAAAGAGAAATGATTGAGGATGATTATGGCTTACACCACTGTAGTGCAGTTACTATGAGGCCTTTGGCTCAGAAAAAAGGGTGACCTCAAAGATTTTAGTGTACCATGTACTATTGGGTCATCGCAATTTATCGGAGCCTTATGTGACTTAGGTGCCAGCATAAATTTGATGTCACTGTCTATATTCAAGCAATTGGTTTTGCACCCTCTAAAACCAACTTTAACTGTATTCAATCAATTAGGTTTTCACCCTCTGAAATCGACTTTAATGTGACTATTGATGGCTGACTGAACGGTGAAAAACCTACTTGCATTTTGTTCGATGTGATTGTAAGGGTGGATAATTTCATATTCTCAACTAATTTTGTCAAAGGTAGAGAAGTGGTTGATATGGAGAAAGGATAGTTGAAATTCAGAGTCAACGTTGAGGAGGCCACATTCAACATCTAAAAATCAATGAAGCATCCTACCAACATGAGGGTGGTGTTAGTGATTGATTATATTGATGACCCTGGAGGATACTCTTATCGGTATCTTGATGAATTTTGAGTAATCAAGATACCCAGATCATTGAGAGATGTTAACTCAAGAGCTGCATGGAAGGAAACCCATGGGATTGTTGGTAAAGTCTAAGTAACCAACACAGTCGTATCATGCCTTGATGTTAAATCAAGTGCTGAGTGGGAGACAACCCACTATTTTAGTGTTTACATTTTTGTTGTCTTTGTTTTATAGGTTTTAGCATATGGACTTGCCCGAAATATAGTAAGAATTCTACATTCATTGATTTATAGGTAAGGGTATTATGTAACCAATCCTTCATGTTCACAAGTCACACACAGACCAGGTAAGATGAATAATAAGTTCAAAAGACAAACTTTTGAGGATGAAACTGGAAAGTTGTGAACTTTGGCACCTACTCATACTTTTGGGACTGTAACTTTACATTTCAGGACCATAAGTAGTTGGGAAAATGTCAAAAAACCAAGTCTGAATTGTAGAAAAGCATGCCAAAATTTTTGGCCCTGCACTTGCGAGCCACATGTGGCACTTGCGCCCCAGGCCTGGCCACAGGTGGCAGGTGCAAGTGGCTGTCGTAGCTAGGTTATATTGTGGGTCCAAATTTCAATTAGAATTTTGATCCCACCAACACATATATATGATATAAAACATCCCCCCCTTATTTAAATATCCTTAACCTCATTCCAACTTATTCAAATTCTCTAAACTTCACTTTTCTGTTTGAATTCAAACTTCCCTCTTAAAACATAATTAATCCCACACTTAATTAAAAGATAAATTGACACTTGTTTGAGATACCAACTTGTCCCAATACACTAAAAATAAGTTCTAACTTATATTTTTCTTGAGTTCTTCGTTGTTCACTTCTGGACCATCATAAAAAGGTAACTTTCTCGACTCCTATTTGTTATGTATTGATTTATTTATTATTTAAATAAGTTGATATGTGTATTCTCATGAAAAATATATGGATTCAATCATGCTTGTATGTATGATCCTTGAAGTAGCCTAAAATCATAATGTCGGGCCTTGTTATGAATTGAATTCTTAGGTTAGGCTCTAACCGAAAGTTGAACTTGAAAGAGTAGAGTAATACCGCAAGTTGAGCATGTTGAGTTTGGTATGAAAATCATGATTCTTGATATATGTGTGTACATTATACTTGTTGGGATTTCAAATACATAAAAAGGGGTGTGAAAATTGAGGAAAAATTCATACTTTTCAAATTTTGAGTTTTTCTTCAACTTTTGCTATCCCTCATTTTTATTGGAAACTAATGACTTATTTTTTAGGTACATATGGAACCCAAAGGTACAAACAAGAACAAGGTCAATAACTCAAGGAGATGAGTACAGTCTTCGAGCCTAGTGGTTCAATGGAGAAGTACCCAAAGCAACAACGTAAAGACACTAAAGTTTGGGTAACACACAAAATTACTAGAGAGCAGACACGTCAGGCTGCTTGGATAGTTGCAACCCGACCATGGATGAAGTCAGTATGAATGTCACCCCCACACACTCCACCAGATAAGAAGGAGGATGTAATGGAGGTGACAGATTCAGAATCTACTCCATAGGTTAGAGCTCAGATCCCTTAATTTTAAGAGGGGTCCTAGGATTTATCTAAGGATAATAAGAAAGAGGATTCATCAGCAATACCCCAGTCATAGAAGGGTACCACCATATAGGTATAGCACTTAGAGGTAACCAGTCTAAGGAGGGTACAGAGTAGGGCTTCCCGCGATGTACCAATATAGTAGAGGTTGAGTCCTACACCAGCACATACCACAGAGGCACCTCTAAGGTGGTGTATAATGGATATGTGGGTAGTTTATAATATAGACAGTTATATCTCAGATACGGACAGGACTAAGAGACTTATTTATGAGAAGTGCAGGATTATTTATAGGGACTAAGGAGATTACCACAGTTACAGGTGTTCTTTGATTGATATCAGTTATAGTAATAACTAGACCACACGATTCTTATAGGCCTTCTATAGTGCATGAGTTTTATGCATCATACCAAGCTATAGTAGAGCTTCCCATGTGAAAGTTTCTAGGACCGATGAAGCACATAGAGCAGTCTTAGCTTGATCATACACTTGTTAGAGGGGTCAGAGACTATCCGTTGAGTCATTTTTAGTCCTGATTATATTACTACCATATCTACAACCGAGTGTGACTAAAGACTGAGAGTCATACTTGATCGACATATTATACGGGAGGCTAAGCACAAATAATAGAGGGTTAAGATGGCTAGGTGGATATCCAGCTATATTTCACCTTTGGGTGATGCTACCTCATAGATTGAGGGGCATAGTGTGAGCAAGAAGTGCACACTAACCTTTGAGGATAATTTTTGGTAGTTGCTCATTCAGTATCGATTGTTACCTACTGCTTTGGATAATTTATTGACTTGTGGGGGGCATCCCTGGTTGCTTGTATTTTGCTCAGATATTTCATTGATTTCACGGCAATCCTCCGACGTGAGATCCATGACATAGTATTTAGGGAGTTGACTAATACTCTATTCCTTTACATGATTTAGTGACTATGCAATGAGGCCGGTGTACTTGAGATACCAGGAACAGAAGAGAGTTTACATGCTATGGAAATTGCACAGATAAAGAGTATGAAGGGTCTGGCATAACCAAATCTTCCCAGGAGATCTACAGAGCCAATCATAGTACCTAGGGCCCATACTGAGGACCCAATATTTTCCATAAATCCTATTAATACACGTGGAGGTAATGTGGGTGTTGGTTCTGATATGGAGATAAGGGAGCAGAGAGAGGCTCCAAATTTGAGTACACAGGGCAAGGAGACACCAGCTACTTTTTCAGTATCACTGGCTTCGACCTTAAAGCTGATTGGTGTATCTTTAGAGACTACTCTTAATGAGTTTTATAAATGGGTTACAGCTCCATTCATAGAGATATATACACCGGATTTAGACCAGATGAGGGAGGATTTTAATATATAATAAGCAGAGGTACGCTCTCTCACAGATAGCCATGTAGTAGCCATTCCCTTAGTTATACCACTAGTGGTCTATATATCACCTCTGCGTGTACCAAGATAGTTTGATTTCTTCACAAAGGATAATAAGGAGGTCCTAGCAGTTGGGGCCAAGAGAGATCAAATTTGAGACTTGTAGGATCCTGATATGTCATATGACCAAGTTATTAAAAATGTCATACATGATTTGATGGATACTGTAGTCACTGATAGGTAGAGGTATATAAAGATAGCCATGGGTGCATCCTCTAATAGAGAACCTCCACCACCACCCCCTCTACCAGCTGATACCCCTATCTGGGGATGTTCATGACACAGGTGCCTAGTGCATCCCAGATATGTTCTTTTTTCCTTTTTTGTCTTATTTTAGTGCATTGAGGATAGTGTGTAGTTTTTTAGTTAGGAGTGGGATATAACATAGCCATCGTGGGTTTTGTTGTCATGCTTCTTTTCCTATCGGTCGTGGTATGGTTATAGAACTGACATGTCTAGGATAATTTATTTTGTGTTATATTTTTTTTGTATTGTGTTATATTTTTGTGTAATTAGTAGATTTTTAAGTATGTAGGGTAGTTATCATGTTTTTATGGATTGTTGATACCCTTTCAAATTTGTGTTTAAGAACTATATGACCGTGTATATATAAACATTATGGATCTTATTATGGACAAAGGATTAGGGACATAATAATCAGTTGCTAACAATTGCATGAACCGGATAAGTAGTAGCTTGTAATATTGACTTTGTGCTATATGTCTGTGAGATGCTACTTTGTTCCCTTTGTGTGTTGAATTCAGAACTTTCTTGGTTAGTCTTGCCTCGGTTTAAATATAGTGATTAGGAAAGGATCATAGGCCTTTTTATATTTCAGTCCACTTTTAGCCTAAATGACCTTCTATGTGAGAATTGCATCCTTTGATCCCTGTTTTGAGCCTTATAGCCTATTTTTTTCATTTTACCTGTTCACCTTCCTATTTATAGTACAATGAACCTTTTTGAGCTTGGTCCTCCTTGGACATTGTGCACATTAACTCAGGCAAAATGCCTAAGTTGAGGGTGGCTATCATAGGGGTGCATAGTGTAAAATAGGTATATAGAAGGGTAAAATAAAAGGAAAAAAGTTAGTATGACTAGGTGCGGTATAAAAAGAAAGAGAAAAATAAAAAAAGAAAATAGAAATTGTGAAAAAGTGAAAAAGAAAGAACAAAAGACCACACCCAACCTGAATGTGCAATAAAGAATAAAAAAGGAGAAATAAGGGTGGAATAAAAAAGAAAGTTTGCTAGTAAGTGAGACCCCAAGGTTAGTGTAGTGCCAAGGAGGCTTAGTCACTTTATATGTCCATATGTACCATACCAACCCCCAAGCCTACATTACAAGCCGTGAAAAGTCCTATAGTGATCCTAACTTGACTATTTAAATACTAAGGTAAAGAAAATAAGAGAAAGCCTATGGTTTGATGCACATTACTTAGAACTTCTCTTTTGAGTGTGAGTGTCTCTTAACCGTCCCTACATTGAAATGAATTATTTCATATGAGTGAGTTGGAACTTTTTTGTTGGGATGGCACATGTTTTATATTGCTAATTATTTTCTTACTTCGGGTAGCGTAACTATACATATGCATGATTATCTATTGCAAATGAAATGTCATACTTTTATCCCATTGTGTCACATTGTTGTGCTTCATGATTATAAACGGTTGGTTTTAAAAACTAAGATTGGAGGGAGTGTTGTGTTTTGAGCTTCAAGTGTTGATTGACTGTCTTGAATAGCTTAGATTCTCCTAGTTAAGCATTATTTTTGTTTTTTTGTATTTTGTTACCTGAGGATGTACAAATGTTCTAAGTTGAAGGTGTTGATGCGATATACAAATATAGCACTTTCAATGCTTTAA
This sequence comes from Capsicum annuum, assembly GCF_002878395.1. Taxonomy (NCBI): domain Eukaryota; kingdom Viridiplantae; phylum Streptophyta; class Magnoliopsida; order Solanales; family Solanaceae; genus Capsicum; species Capsicum annuum. The sequence goes on from NC_061119.1 coordinate 92,472,899, forward strand.
ACGAAAAAAATATGCAAGTTTCTGAGGTTGTTTTATTAGATATGATGTATTTTGGGTATGTTTTGCAGGAAATCAGTTTTTAGAGTCTAAGTTCGTGTAAAATAGGAAAAGGTGTTTTTGGCTACTTATTAGAGCAATTATGGATGTTTGGGACACTTTTTGGCTTGTTCAGGATCAAAGCATGTTCGAGACTTGAAGAAGGGCTGAAAAGATGACTCCTGGCACTTGCTAAGTCAACATGTGGACCGCAAGTAGCACTTATGATCAGCGTGTTGACAAAGGAAGTGCCAGAAGTCCAAAATCCCAAGAGCTAACTCACAGGAAATTGTTTTCTGGCACTTACGCCCAGTACTTGCACCCTCCCTACAGATTGTAAGTGCTAACTGTGCCAATTGTTAGGTTGTAAGTGCATACCATAAGTGGCCACCAACCCTGCTTTCTCCTATTTCATTTGGGCTTTAGTTTAAAGGTTCAGCATGTACTATAAATACCCTTTATGTGTTTTTTAGTACGAGTAATGCACTTTTGATATTCACAAACATATTTTGATTCCAAGGTTAGATTTGATCTTGGTGTTCTCTTGTATTAACTTCAGTTGATTAATTCAATTATAGATGTGGGTTTTTCTACTTCTTATTATTGTGATTTTATCTGTGCTTTCAATTATGAATGTTGTTGATTATTTCACAAGTATGAGTGTCTAAAAAACTATAGCTAAGGTTGTGGAAACCCTGGCGGATTGACAAAGTAGGGGAAGAGCTATTGTTGATCTGAACTGATACCCATGCATGTATTGCTTTATCTTCAATATAATAGTTTTCTTAATGGGTGAATACGTTAGGACCTGCCTAGATTATTACTACCTACTCTAAAAGAGGAGTAGTGACTAGGAATAGATAAAGATAAGAGTAATTTGAAGTTTAACTTCGATCCACGCTTCTAGATTTTATCTTAGTAAGATGGTTAGGTTTTATTTAATAACTAGAAACTTAATAAGTAATAGTTAACTAGGATCAAGATAAGGTCTAGTAAGGCGACATCCTGAGACTCAAAAGATAAAGGGTGAAATCCTTCTTCTCATCCATAAGACTGTAGAAAGTAGATAACTTATCGAATCTGCATGTAAGGTATCCAGTTGGTTCAACATAGCACGAAAAGCCTATAGAGTTGAGAAGCCTGGGGAAACACAATCCTAGTGTTCACTTACAACTAAGTACAACCGAAGTTGATAATTGCTACTAGTTCAACACTAATACTCAAAAAAACCCCATTTATTTTCCAGTTCCGCCCATTGATTACAACAACTGAGAGCCATAACTCCATGTATTCCCTTGGGATTCGACCCCAACCTTTGTTGGGTTACTATATTTGGTAGCGGATGTATAATTTCTGAGATGATATATAGCTTGGAACTCATAATTGATGCCATTACCATACCAAAATTTGATCAATTTAGGGAAACCTATGTCACCCATTCCAATCATTATAATAATGCACCAATTAAGCTCTAAAAACCATAATTAAAAACATGAATAACACATTAAAACAATGGGAAAAGTAATTCAAGCATTAAAAACCAAAAACCCTCAACCCAATTTTAAACCCATCATTCAAAACACATGGATATTGAATAAGTTCATGGCACAATGTAAATTACAAATTAAGGAATGAGAAAACGTGCCTGAAATATATAAGGAATTTAAAGAATTCAAAGTTTAGAGCCTGAATGGTGAATTCCTTATAGAACCCTTGATTTTAAAGAGGAAAAGTAAAGTTTTGATCTTGATAACTTAAGGGGAAAGGGTCATCCAAGTGTTTTAAAGTCATTTACAGGGTAAAGGAACAAAAAGTGCTTTCCCCCAAGTGAAAGAAAACAAAATTGGATAAAAAATGCCTAGCAGTGTGTCACAATTCTATCATGGAGGTTAGTCTCTATACCACGCTTCTATCATAAAGCATAAGTGGCATAGCATGTAACTATCATGGACCCCCCACTGACTCGGGGTCCCAAAATGGCCCCAAACTCCTTTCAAAATTCCAAAACACCCCTTTAACATCCCTTAACATATTTCAAGTCAAAAATTTACATTATGCACATGGGAGGGCTAAAAATAAAATGGTCAAAATTTTACGAGATCTTACAACAAGGATCTAACCAATCCATATCCAAGATGACATCAAAATCTACCATATCTATGATAATCATATCTACCCAAGTCTCATGGCCCACAAAACTCACAACACAAGATCGGTGCACCTGATCCACCATTAAAGAGTCTCCTACGAGGGTAGATACATGGATAGGCTTGGAAAGAAGCCCATTAGTAAAATCAAAACATAAAGCAAAATATGCAGACACATCAGAGAAATTCGACCCTAAATCAAATGACACAAATGCAAATCTGAAACAAATAAGGACAATACATGTAATGATAGCATCGGAAGCCTCTACCTCTATTTTGGCGAGTATAGCATAGCACTGCCTATGTCTACAACCTAATTGAGTAGCCTTGCGACCACCATTGTAGGCACCTCTACATCTACCTTAAGAACTACTAGTAGAACCTCTACTCTCACTATCGATATTGAAGTAGGCCTAAAAACATAATGGGGATAGTTCTTGGCCAATAGAAAATATCACACACAAATCAAACTCTGCGGCCCAACTCAATTGGGGGAGGTACGGCTGAGCTAAACAACCACCTAAAGTTGTTAAACCAGAAGACTCACTACTTGAACCTTATAAAGCTTACTACAAGGGCCTGCTATTACACCCACAAAAACCTCTAGAATCTTTTCATCAAGCATTTTAACCACTAAACTCGCCTTGATGGCACACCCTCTAGGTGCCTTCTTGAGAAGCTCAAATAATAGACTTAGTCATCTTAACATGATCCACTATACTCTATAATGATGACCCTAACACTACCATCTAGGAATTAGTAAGCTGAAGTGAAATATTTAACTCATTCACTAACTTCTGAATCTTCTCAAACTCGATGGCAATACTAGGTTAAGAATATCTAGAAAAGGTATGAAAGTGTGCCTTATACTCTATAACAGTTATGAAGCCCTGCTCCAGGCAATCAAACTAATCTCGCATTTGATCCTCAAACTGTAATGCACAAACCTGTTGAAAAATGCCTCAGGAAAATAATCTCAAGTCATCTTTGGCAAACCAAGAGTTTTGCAACTAAGAAATAAGGTCCACTAACCCCTAGTTGTATCTCTACATCGGTAAGTTGTATAAGCAACCTTATATGACTCAAGAAATACTAGATTATGCAACTTCTTCAAAAATCAATCAAAAACTTATAGGCGTCCTTGCCCACAGCACCACTGAACCTAGTTAGACCCAAATGAGTGAATCTCTCAAACTTCTTTTGATCATCAGAAGATATAACTGTACTCACAATAATAGGAAGCATAGTGATTTGGGCTAGCTCATATACCACCTGAGGAGGTACATAGATGAAGTTTGAACTCCTAGTATAAAAATACTATACTCAAATATTAGCTCAGAAGGAGGAACAATACTCAAAATCTGCAGAGTACCATAAGCAAATATCGGTACCACTAAAGGATCCATACACAAAGCCAAAGGAACACCATAGGTAGGATCTGGCATAGATGGAGGTACAATACTCAAAGCTAGAGAAACACCAGGTGCACTCAAAGGAACACTCTCCAGATAAGTCAGCAAGAAAAATAATAACCTCTCGAAGACTGGGGTAGAAGAACTCTATGGGAGTTAAGTAGGCCCCATATCTTAATCATGCTTAACTTGAGGCTTAGGGGAGATCCCCCTAGTACTACCTATGGACAACGCAGATCCTCATATTTATTCTCTACCTCAAGCCTGCACACAACCTGCAACCCACCCCCTAGACTGGGGTCTTTTCTTGGATGATGGCTCTATATCTCTAGACTCAAGGGATCTAGTCCTCACCATCTGTATAGAAAATAATGAAACTGAATGTTAGAAGATAGGGTATGAAAGAATCCTCACTATAAGGAACAAAATATAAAAAGTTTCCTAAAGATATATTATATCCTCTCAAAGATAGATACAGACGTCTATGTACCAATCCATGATACTCTACTAGACATCCTATTCTTACACTGATGAGAACAATGAACCTTGTTGCTCTGATACCAATTGGTCATGACCCAAATACTAAGGGTTATAATGGTACTTGTAACGACAAGACTTGACAAGTAAGCCTATTATCCAAATTAATATAAAATAAGAACAACACCACCAAATCCCAATGTAAGGCTTCTAGAATGAAGTCAAATCATACATGTACAATAAAAGCAAAAAATACACAATAATGATACCATAAATCTCCCAAAATTTGGTGTCATGGTGTAAGAACCAACTAAGTATATCTCAAAGTCAAAATATATAATTGATAGTTCAGAAGGAACATAGTTTGTCTTTGAATACAAAAACAAAACATAAACTAAATAAGAGAAGGTAGTAGATCAACTCTGGAAGCATAGACTAACCGCTACCTCTAAAATACTCCAAAAGCACTTGAATTAGCTATCATGTGACACACTCGTACCTAGATCTATACTAAAAGAGAATATTAAGGATAAGTAACATCCATTTGTACTCAATAGGTATCATAGCCAACTGAGAAAAGTAGAAAATAAAGTATATAAAATTCACCATATAGGCATATTACCTATAATTAGAAAATGTCCTAAATGGTATCCCACATCGTATCTACTAAATTTAAAAAATATACACATATATCAAATTAAAGTACAAGAAAGAAACACAAATAGATAGACATCAACGCAAGTATAAAAATACAACATAGAATGTACACAATGTATAAAAGCAATGAAGATGATGATGTGATGCATGACATTGTCACACAACCTTTGTATACACCTACTAAGTTGTTCTCTTGAGGTAGGACCTATGAGGGATTTTTCAACCCACAAACAATCTAATAACCAATACCAATCTAATATTTATAACTCCTCTCTAGTATGTTGTAAGGACCCTTTAGGTTATTTTCCATATTTCTACTTATTTTCACTATTAAATATTTCCTATAGCTTCCCCAAGTTATTTATGACTTGCTGGGAATGATAGTTTGGTCACCAAGTTGGTTTCTAGAGCCAATTCCCTATTTTGAAGTCCTTGCTAGTTTGAATTATCTACTGGGTAAAAATTTTTAGTCAAACAACCTTGTATACCAATTCTGACTATTCTAATAGCTCCAAAATATTAATTTTAGGCTAACAAGACTCTTAGTTTGGGTCTTGAGTCACCTAGGCTCATTTCAACCTATTGGTCAAAAAGTTAAGAAAATGAAATATGGGTGTGGAACCCACTTTTAGTGGAAACAAACTTAGAGAAGTTTTGAATGTGCCATTGAGTTTGGAACGTCATATTTGGTATGGTAGCATAGTACGTTTGTGTATGCATGATTCAAAAATGAATCCTAAGTCTCAGATATAACTTGTGTTATCGCTAATAGTGAGAGAAAGGGGCGCAATCGCGACCCTTGGAAAGCCATCAAAATGTAGAATTATGGTGCCCATGTCATGATAGTAACTTATGTGGCAGCCACTAGATGTGGTGATCCCGAGACTCAATTAGTGATAGCAATACCCGAGTACCTGGGATGGGTATAAATAGACCATTTTCAATTTGTCTTTGCCCATTCTACATCCATTATCTTGATACTTAAATCCTACGGAGTGGAAAAGCTTAAAATTAAAACTTGTGGGTGATTTGGGAGCTTGGTTAATGATTATTACATAAATTTTCTTTGAATTTAAGGTAAGATTTTCCTAATTTCATGGTTGATTTTACCCTTTTCTTTCCCAAAATTCCTAAATCTTGGTGGCTTGATTATAGAACCAATATAGGTTGAATCTTACCCATTCTTGAGGGTAATTACTGCTTGAGCATGAGGAAATGTTGGTTTGGCTCCAAAAATGCAATTTTTATAAATGAAACCCACATGGGATTTTTGGTGTGATTTTTGGACCTGAAGTAAAATGGTGCAATATGGGTATATTTATTCTCGTATTGATGAGTAGATTGTGATTTTGATAGCTTGGCATCTTATGGAAGCTTCTTCGAAGGGAAAGTTGGTAATTTATTAGATTCCTTGAGCTTTCTTTGGCATCCAGGTAGGCTAGGTTCTCCCCCTTCTTAGATTGAGCTATGTCATAGTATGCTTATAATATTATGTTATATTTAGGATAGTTTTTAGGTTTTGGTGATCAAATTGGCAATACTTGGGTTAGTTGGATCTTCTAGGTTATTTGGAAACTATAATTTAGGTGCTTTGGCTTAGTGCTTATATCATGAGTAGAATTTCTATTTGAGGGATAATTAAAGCTCATTCAATATTTAATAGTGGATTTAGATACCTTATCCTATTATGGGGTATATTATGCCTAATAATGGAATTTTGGGATTTAGAAGTGGACTTCAACCCACCTTAGGACAAAACTCAATCTATTTTGGATAGACCTTTATACACTCACTAGTTATCTTGAATGCTTATTATTAGGCTTGATAAGACAAGATGTTTTATATTTATGATGGTTGGGTATTAGGATTTGATGTTAAATATATAAGGACCTGGTGGTTATGATTATTAATTATTATGATATTGATTATGATATGATATATATATATATACCGATCTGAGACTGACTAATGATAATGATATAATGATATATGATTACTGGTTCAACTCCAGATGTTAATGATGATATGGTGATATACTTACCTATTCAAATATGGATATTGATAATGATATTGATGATATATACCCAGTTCATGTTCGAAACATTATTATGATATTATTATATAATTGCCAGTTTGAGTTTGGATATGGCTATGATATTAACCATGATAGTGGCGATATGACATTGATGATTTTAACAATTATGACATTAGTTATAGAGGATGATATTGATTATATATGTATTGATTTCAAGTTTGGGAGTGGGAATTGTTATAGAATGGCATGATATGGATAGTTTATGATTGTATCTTGAGAGTTGGTAAATAATGATGGTTTGGGTTATACTATCTTTGTGTGTACCTTCTAGGATTTTGGGTGCCTGCATTGGGTTATTTATTTTTACACACTTATTGGTTTATGGGGGTCAATATTGTAGTTATAATCATATCTGTTTGATCCTCTATGTAATGTTATTATTCTAGTTATTTACTGATTTATGTACAGCGATATTGAAGTTGATTTAGGTTTGTCTCTACCTTGACTTAGTGATGTATCTTGTATTTTATCTTATTTATATCATGACTTTGCTCAGTTGGTCGATGATGCCTACTGAGTATCTTTGGTTTTGGTAATTATACTACACTTTTGTACCCCTTTAGGGTACAGATCTGAGTACCAACTGTCGTCATTGATCCAAGAATCTTGTTGTTTTAGATTTCAAAGATAGGGTAAGCTCTTAGAGTCAAAGTTTTACCATTTTCTTCTGCCTTACTTATGTGTAGTCTCTAATTTTAAGACTGGATTGTATCGACTGTTATAGACTTGGGTTGTATTTATAGTTGCTTTTGTACTGACTCTACTAGGTTATGAGATAGTTTTCTATATTATGGTTACCTTTATAATATTTTTATTACATTACTTATTTATGTATTGAATTGCCTATTTGGCCCTTTTTGGGGCATTTCCAAAAAGTTATCCCATTATGATTAGCTTTGAGCTAGGGTTTAGATTACCTATTGGTGGTATAGAGTAGGTGTCATCATGACTCATAAATTAGGTCGTGACAAATTGGTATCAGAGCCTAGGTTACACCGGTGTTATTGGTATAAGGGCAAATATTAGTAGAGTCCTATAGATTAGAATAATAATATCTATTTCTATTCTTTAGAAGGCTATAGAACATTCTTAAAAGTTTTTCACTTCTTTCACTTATTTTGTACTAAGTGTCTCAGTTAGTTTATAAAGCATTCATTTGACTTTACTCTTTCACAAATAGCTAGGATGCATGCTACTGCTACATGAGATGAGGGTTCTAAGATCAAACCTATGGATCCTATCGATGTTTGTGGATAGTCTAGAGATCATGGAAAGACTTGAGATATGTCCCCAGCTAGGGTCTAGGATAGGGGGCCTCCACCATACCTTATTCCTACTCTTGAGCTAGAGATTCTTCTTCCTCAACCAATGACAGGCTAGGAACCATCCTAGGCTCTATCGAGGTTTATTTCTTCTCTAGTGCTCAGGAATGTTTTGGTTCAGTTTTTGGGGTTGGTTGGTGGTGCACCATCTGATGATGCATAGTCTACAGATCATAGTGTTACTGAGGCTCCATAGGTTGAGGTTCCTGCTACACCAATAGATACTCAACCGGCAGTCACTCAGCTAGCGGTTATCTAACCTGCTACTTCTACTGAGAAGTAGAAGAGATTGGGCAAATTTTTTATATTGGCTCCACTGAGGTTTTTTAGTACACCGAGCGATGATGCGTATAAGTTTCTAATTACTTGTAAGGATAAGATCCATAATTTAGGCCTAGTTGAGACTCATGGTGTGGATTACACTATATGTTAGTTAGATATGGCAGCCCAACATTGGTGGAGAGGTCATCTTGATTCCAGGCCAGCTGGATCTTTTTCTTTGACATAGGCTCAATTCTCCAAGATTTTCTTGGAGAAGTACATGTCTCACAGCCTTAGGGATCATTTGAGGGATCAGTTCTTGAGATTGGAGCTTGGCTCTATGATGTTTTTGAACTATGAGGCTCATTTTTATAAGTTGGCTACTTCTACTCTAGATACTGAGTATGAGACAGTTTGTTGCTTTTTTAAAGGATTGAGACTTCCTCTTTGTATGTCTACTCAGAGTTTAGTTGTTGTAGGTAGGTCTTTTGCTGAGGTTTATGATCATGCTTTAATGATGCAGGCAATACATCATGAGGACCAAGGGGGTAGCGATAAGAGGCCTAGATATCAGGGTAGTTTGAATGGGAGTCTTAGTATCCCTCGATTTAGAGGCAGTGGTTTTTAGGGTAGGTATCCTTTATATCAATTGTATCAATCTATGAGTCAGCCTAAGAAACTCATTCAATCAGCTCTCCAGATTACTGATGGAGGTCAGTCATATATTAGTGATCACCCTTATTAGGTTAATGGCTAGTATTTAAGGGGTTCGTCTTCTAGTTATTCTAGTTGAGGTGGCTACTCTAGGTCAATTGGATCTTCTACTTCTGGTTCAGTCCAGGTGACTTTTTATAGTTGTGGGGGTTATGGTCATTATTCATGAGAGTGCCCTAGTCGTGGGGTGACTGTAGTTTTAGATTAAAGTGTTCCCCTAATTATAGTAGTTTATCCCTCAGCTAGAGATGGCATTCATGGCCATAGTGGTGGTTCCTACGGTACTCGAGGTGGTTCTTAGGAAGGTAGGACAAAAGATCAATTAGGAGCCCAGCTATGTAGAGGGCATGGTCAGTTGTATGCAATACCTGCTAGATCCAAGTATGAGTCTTTGAATTCTAGTATCACAGGTACTATTATGGTGTGTCGTCAGTCGGCCTTTACTTTATTTAATCTGGGATCTACTTATTCTTATGTGTCTGCTTACTATGCTTTATGGTTAGAGTTATCTTGGTATTTATTATTCATTCCATTACATGTATCTACTCCCATGGGTGATTCTTTAGTAGTGGATCGGTTGTTCCGATCTTGAATTATAACTATTAGAGATATTGATACTCATGCTAATCTTATTATTTTGGACATGGTTGATTTTGATGTAATTATAGGCATGGATTGGTTATCCCACTATTATTCAGTCATGGATTATTTTGCCAAGATCGTAAAACCTTGACAATGCTTGGTATACCCCCAGTCATGTGGTGGTGAGTTGTTGTCCATAAGCTAATAGGGATTATTTCTTATATGTGTGATAGGAGACTTATTTTTTAGGGGTTTTGAGTCTTATCTCACTTATATTCATAATATTAGTATAGAGATTCCATTGCTGGACTCTATTTCTGTAGTTTATGAGTTTGCTGATATTTTCCCTATCGATCTTTTTACTATACCTCCTGCCCATGGGATTGAGTTTAATATTGATCTTGAGCCTGGCACCTGACTTATTTCTATGGAACCTTATCGTATGGATCCTTTCAAGATTAAGAAGATAAATTCTTTGCTTTAGGATCTTCTTGGTAAGGGTTTTATTAGACCGAGTGTGTCTCCTTGTGGAGCTCCTATGTTGTTTGTGAAGAATAAAAATGGCTCTGTGTGTGTATTGATTATAGGCAGCTAAATGAGGTAACGGTGAAGAATTGTTATCCTGTGTCTTGCATTGATAACTTATTTGACCAGCTTTAGGGTGCAGTGATATTTTTTAAGATTAATTTGAGGTCTGATAACCATTAACTGTGGATTTGAGCTAAGGATATATCAGAGAAAACTTGAGGTCTGATAACCATTAATTGTGGATTTGAGCTAAGGATATATCAGAGAAAACTTTTAGTACCCATTATGGTCATAATGAGTTTCTAAATATCTTTTGGGTTAACTAAAGGCCCAGTTGCATTTATGGATTTGATGAACCGAGTATTCGGCCTTATTTGAATTCCTTCATAATTGTATTCATCAATGACATCTGTATGCATTTGAGGAGTAAAGAGGAGCATGTTCAGTATTTGTGGATTGTGCTCCAAACTTTGAGAAACCATGTGTTTTTTTTCAAATTCTCTAAGTGCAAGTTTTGGCTTAAGTCGGTGACATTTCTTGGGCATGTAGTACGTAAGGATGGGATTATGGTAAACCTAGTAAAGATTGACGCTAATTGTGATTGGGCTAGGCCTACATCTTTGACCAAGGTTCGTAGCTTCATTGGTTTGGCCTATTATTATAGATGATTCGTTGAGGGTTTTGCTACTATTTCAGTGCCTATGACCAGTTTGACTCGGAAGAAGGTTCCTTTTGGATGTTCTAAGGAGTGTGAGTCGAGCTTTGGTAAGCTTAACGAGTTTTTTACTTCAGCTCCTATTTTTTCTCTTTTTATTGAAGGTGAGGGATTCACCGTGTATTGTGTTGCTTTTGGTGTTGGTTTGAGTTGTGTGTTGATGCAGTGGGGTTGTATATCACTTATTCTTTGTGACAGGTTAAGGTGCATGAGCGCAACTACCCCACTCATGATTTAGAGTTAGCAGAGGTAGTTTATGTTCTTAAGATTTGGAGACATTATCTTTATTGGGTGCAGTGTGAGAATTTCACCCATAATCACAGTCTTCAGCATCTTATGACTCAGAGAGAGCTTAATGCTAGACAGCATAGATGGATAGAGTTTCTTAAGGATTATTATATGTCTATCTTTTATCATTTGGGCAAGGTAAATGTCGTAGCAGATGCCTTGAGTTAGAAGGTAGTAAGTATGGGTAGTTTGGCCTGTATTTCAATTTGTTAGAGGTCGTTGGCACAGGACATTCAGTCCTTAGCCAATTTAATGGTTCACCTTGATATTTCAGGCCCTCATAGGATTCTTACTAGTGTTGAGGCGAGGTCTTTGCTATTTGAGCAGATTTGGGATTATCAGTTTGAACGATAATAGACTTTGCATCCACCGTGATCATGTGTTGATTGGTGAGTCTAAGATGGCTACTATAGATTCTGTGGGTGTTTTGCATTTTTTATTGATGCAATTTTGTATTGAGGATCGATGGCTTGATTTAATTGATTTTACACGAGGCTCACAACTTTAGATATTTCATTCATTCGGGTACAACCAAGATTTATAGAGATTTGAGACAACATTATTGGTGGAGAGGCATGAAGAAGATGTAGTAAAATTTATAGCTCGTTACCTATGTTGTCAGTAGGTGAAGGTCGAGCATCAGTGATCGAGTGGTTTGATTCAGACATTGCCCATTCTCGAGTAGAAATAAGAGCGGATTACTATGGATTTCATTAGTAGTTTGCCTTGCACTTTTTGTGGTTTCAATAATAGTTGAGTCATCGTAGATTGGTTGACCAAGTTGGCATATTTCATTACTATCCAGATGTTCTTCAATGCTGAGAATTTAGCTCGTATCTATGTGCAGGAGATAGTCTGTTTGCATGGTGTGCCTATATCTATTATTTTGGATCGAGGTTTTGTGCTCACTTTTATCTTTTGGTGAGCTTTATAGGAGGATTTAGGTACTTAGGTGGATCTTAGTACAGCCTTCCATCCACACACAGATAATCAGTCGAAGTGAACTATTCAGGTGCTTGAGGATATGCTCCGAGCCTGTGTTATGGATTTTGGAGGCCAGTGGGAGTAGCACTTAGCCTTGGCAGAGTTCATATAAAATAATAGTTATCATTCTAATATTGAGATGGCAATTTTTTAGGCTTTTTATGGTAGGCAATGTCATTCCCCGATTTGATGGTTTAAGACTTTAGAGGTTAGACTCCGTAGTACTGACTTGCTTCAGGAGTCGCTGGATAGAGTTAGGGTGATTCAGGATAGGTTGAGAGTGTATCAAAGTAGGTAAAAGGCCTACCCAGACCATAGACTTTGTTCTTTGATATTTGCAGTCGATGATCGGGTATTCCTCCATAAGTCACCCATAAAGGTTGTAATGAGGTTCAAGAGGAAAGGTACGCTTAGCCCCAAATATATTGGACTCTTTGAGATTTTTTGCGTTGTGGGTGAGGTGGCTTATGAGTTAGCTCTACCTCTAGTTTTTTTGTTGTCCATCCAACTTTCCATGTTTCTATGTTGCGGTGATACATTCGTAATCTATCTCATATGCTTAGATAGGACTCAGTCCAATTAGATGAGCGGTTGACCTTTATGGAAGAGCCTGTGCTCATTTGGCTAGTGAGGTCAGGCGGTTGCACACTAGGGAGATTTTGAGAGTTAAGGTTCAGTGGAGGAACCGCCTAGTGAAGGAGACTACTTGGGAGATCGAGAGCAAGATGCGGACCCAGTATCCTTACCTATTTTAGACTTCAGGTACATTCTAATCCATTACTTTTAATACAAAAGTCAATTTTAGCTGTGGATATTGTAATGACCCCTCAGGTTGTTTTCCATATTTTCTCTTATTTTTTCTATTAGAGATTTTCTATAGCTGCCCCAAGTCATCTATGACATGCTGGGATTGATAGTTTGGTCACCGGGTAGTTCGTTTGGTTTCTAGAGCTAATTCCTTTTTTTTAAGTCTTTACTGGTTCAAGTTGGCTACCAGGAAAAAAGTTTAGTCAAACAACCTCGTATGCCAATTTTGATTTTTCGAACGACTCTGAAATGTTGATTTTAGGCTAGGAGGACTCTTAGTTTAGGTCCTGAGGCACCCGAGTTCATTTCAACCAATTGGCCGAAAAGTTAAGAAAATGAAACATAAGTGTGGGACCCACTTTTAGTCAAAATGACCTTGGATGGAAATTTTGACTACATGATTGAGTCTGAAATATCAAATTTGGTATGTAGCATAGCTTGTTTGTGTATACAGGATTCCGGATGAATCTCGAGGGGTTGGTGGAGACTTAGATAATTCGAAGTCTTAATTGTATCTGGTGCTATCGCTAATAGCGAACCAAAGGTGAGGGATCGTGACTCCCTTAGCATGAAAACTAAATGCCACAATTATGGTACCCATGTTGCAATAGCGACTCGCATAGGCAGACACCAGATATGGCGATCGCGAGCTCCAAGTCACGATAGCGATACTCGGGTACCTAGGATTGGTATAAATAGACCATTTTCAGCTCTTTTTCGCCCGTTATTCATCCATTCTCTTGAGACTTAGACCCTAAGGAGTAGGAAAAACTAGTATCAAAGCTTGTGGATGATTTTGGAGCTTGGATAACAATTATTACGCAATTTTCCTTTGGATTTGAGGTAAGTTTACTAATTTCATGATTGATTTTCCCCTTTTCTTTCCCAAAATTCCAAAATCTTGGTGGTTTGACTTTAGGACCAATATAGCTCAGATTTTACCCATTCTTGAGGGTAATTACTCCTGAGCATGAGGAAATGTTGGTTTGGCTCCAGAATTGCAATTTCCATAAACGGGAGCCACGTGGGATTTTTGGTGTGATTTTTGGACCCGATGTACAATGGTGCAATATAGGTTTCATTATTCTCATGTTGATGAGTAAATTGTGATTTTGATTGCTTGGCATCTTGTGAAAGCTTTTCGAAAGAGAAAGTCGGTAATTTAGTAGATTCTTTAAGCTGTCTTTGGTTTTTGGGTAGGCTAGGTTCTCCCCCTTCTTAGATTGAGCTATGTGATAGTATGTTTATGATATTATGTTAGATTTGGGATGGGTTTTAGGTGTCGGTGATCAAATTGGTAATACTTGGGTTAGTTGGACCTTCCAGGCTATTCAAAAATAGTAATTTATGTGCCTTGGCTTAATTCTTAGATCATGAGTAGAATTTTTATCTTAGGGCTAATTAAGGCTCGTTCGACATCTAAAAGTGGATTTAGATACCTTAGCCTAGTCTGGGGTAGATTATACCTTATAATAGAATTTTAAGGTTTAGAAGTGGGCTTTATCCTGTCTTAGGCCAAGACTAAATCTATTTTGGATAGACCTTTACAGACTCGCTAGTTATATTGAAATGCTTATTACAAGGATTGATGAGATTAGATGCTTCATAGTCATGATGGTTGGGTATTAGGAGTTGATGCTAAATATAGAAGAACCCGGTGGTTATGATTGTTGATTACTATTGTGATATTGATTATGATATGATATATATATATACCAGTTTGAGTTCGGCTAATGATATGATGATCTGATGATATATGATTACTGGTTTGAGTCCAGATGTTGATGACAATATGAATATATTCATACCGGTTCAAATTTGGATATTGATAGTGATATTGATAACATATACCAGGTTTAAGTCCGAAAGATTATAAAGATAGTGATTATATAATTTCTTATTTAAGTTTGAATATGGCTATGATATTAACCATGATAGTGGTGATATGACATTAATGATTATGACATTGGTTATAGAGGATGATATTTATGATATGTATATTGATTTCAAGTTCGTAAGTGTTAAATTGTTATAGTATGGATGACATTGATAACTTATGATTGTACCTTTAGAGTTGGTAAATGATGATAGTTCAGGTTATACTATCTCTTTGTGTACCGTCCAGGCTTCTAGGGGCCTGCAATGGGTTATTTACTTTTTTCAGCTATTGGCTTATAGGGGCCAATTTTGTAGTTATAATCGCATGTGTTTGATCCTTTATGTTATTCTACTATTCTAGTTATGTACTTATTTATGTACAACGATGTTGGAGTTCATTCAGGTTTGTCTCTACCTTGACTTAGTTATGTTATCTTGTACTTTATCATATTTATATCATAACTTAACTAAGTCGATCGATGATGCCTACTGAGTACCCATGATTTTGGTACACATACTATACTTATATACCCCTTTTTGGTGCAGATCCAAGTACCAATTACCGTCATTGATTCGAGGATCATATGTGTTAGATTTTGGAGATAGGGTGAGCTCTTGATGTAAAAGTTGCCCCATTTCCTTCTGTCTTACCAATGTCTAGTCTCTAGTTTTGAGATGGAATTGTATCAACTATTTTAGACTTGGGTTGTATTTATAGTAGCTCTTGTACTGGCTATACCAGTTCGTGGGATGGTTTTCTATGTTATGGATACCTTTAGACCATTTCTATTGCATTGCTTATTTATGTATTGAATTACCCATTTGTCCTTTTTTGGGGCATTTCCACCAAGTTAACCATTGTGAACAGTAGGTGCCATCATGACTCGTAAATTGTGTCATGACACACATACATCGACAGAAGGTTTTTAAAGATGTCATATTTTCTGGAAGAAAAAATAGTATTTCCACGATAGTATTGATATTTCATGGATGTATATGACATGAGGATGTAATACTTAGCCAACCAGAATGAGAATTTCCAATTCCAGCAAATATACCAACTATGTGAGACAAATTCACTCAATATGACAGTGATCCATGATACAATATAGTCCATAAACCAATAGAGTAACATATGCAATAATATGATATTGATACCACATAGACCTTAACTTTGGCGGTTTCTACCAAAAAGAGTACAACCAAATATATATATCAATACTATGCTGAAAAATTTATATAAGACCCCACACGATCACACATAGCAAATAATGTCTCAAAACCACTAAATAACAACCACATAGGCCCCCACATGGGCTCAAAACAATAACAAACCATTTTCTTGATTAGTTTCTATACCTATAACATGCTTTTATATCAATATTAACTACCCAGCCTAGTCTAAAGAAAGTTAAGTCATAATCTACCTCGAATGAAGAAACCCTTATCCAAAAGCCTTCATCTCAGAGCCTTTCTTCACGAACGAACTTAGAATTAACTAAAACATACAAATATAGAATCTATGCATTGAAAGAAAGACAATGATATGCCTATTGCCAATTTCTGAGTTGGGGTCAAAACAGACCTCCAAAATGGGGTTTTAAAGAAGAATGGTAAACTAGAATTTTAGTTTAAAAATATATTACTCATGATTAAAGGAACCTATAAAAGAAAACCCAAGTGAAAAGGGGATGAAATTGGAGTTTAAATCAAAGAAAAATAATTGAAATAGGGGTTCGGAGCTTAGTTAATCATCAAAATGGAAGAAACCGCCCAAAAACACTAAAACTCAAAGCTCCAAGTCTCAAAAAAGTGAAGAAATCGAGAAAGATAATATATATATATATATATATGGGTACTAGGTATCGCTAAAGTGATCAAATGGCCGCTTTAGCAGTCACCGCTAAAGTGAAACCGCTCTAGCGGTACCTACCATTATGTGTCAGTCTGCTAAAGCAGATAGGGCACTGCTAAAGTGCCCTTGTCCATTTGGAATTGGCTGCTAAATTGGACAAAATAGCGCATTAGTGGCTACACTAGCTAAGTGGTGCACCAGCTGAACATGGAAATCTTCAAGTCTCTGCGGACCCCTTAAAATTTATCTGAAATCCTGTGAACGCAAACGAACTATGCTACCCTACTAATTCATCACTCCAGGATCAAAGGTGGTATCAGAATCTCAAAAAATCATAATTTTCACAGAATTGACCCCCAAGACCTAATTTTACATCTTTCCAAATTGAGGGTTCAAATGGGATAAAAAACTATAAAATCAACATTCCAAATTATTGGCGCAGCCTGTTTTGCCATCCAATGCATAAAATAATAAATGTTGACCTAAGTCAACTAATAAGTTTTTTTAACCACCAAAAACCATAACCTTGCATAAATCACATTGAAATGTATTGGGAATCATGCCAATCATCTCCTACCCCAAAAATACCACAAAGCAACTAAAGGGAGAGGTAAAATGATCAAATCACATAGAAATGAATAATTCACAAAAAACACCAATAAATAAAGTAATTATAGAGGTGCATTAGTTGTAGGTGTTATAATGGAGCACCGGTGCATTTATAGCAGCAGATGGAGATGATGACTTTCTAGGTCTTTCTATCCCTCTCTTTTTTTGACTTCTATTATACAAAGTGTTAAATAATATTTAGCTGATTGCAAAAATATTAAATAAAAAATTAATAGACAATACATATTACCTTTGGTCTTCCCCTTTACTTTCTTGTGCTTGATGGTTCTGCATTTGTTGGATTAGGTGCAATACTTGGTGCTCTTACTGTAGTTGATTGATTAGGTATAAAACGTGGTGCTTTTGGAGATGTAGCAATGCCACCATCCCTTATTATAGGACAACCTCTTTTATTGTGACCCTTATCATTGCATAGGCTACATGCCATAGTAACTCTAGTCATAGGCAATTTATTAGACTTCTTGACTTCACCAGCCTCTTTCCTTTTTACCTTTCCTGGCCAACATGCTACTTTCTTCATCAGTAGTAGAGAAACAAAAGGATTTGTTAAACAAGCCACATTAGAATGTTATTCATTAGTTTCATGAAATATGAGTGAGTCATCATGTATCTCTCTTTAGAGTAGCATGGATCAATGCAATCTGTAGGATTATACTATTTATGAGACATGGTAGCTAAGGCATATCAACATGGTATCCCTTTCAAACTCCAAGATCTACAACTACACTATCTCTTTCTCAAACACACAATGTGTTGTTTATACTTATCCGTTAAACTCAATGATATAATTTGTTAACCTAATAATATTCTTCTCTGATACTCTTATTGAAATTGGAGAGAAGTTAGTGACCTAAGACTTTGGAAATTCACTTAATCTAACTAGGCTAGTCATGACCTTAACTCTTATCTCTTTAAGCATACTAATTATGGTTGCAGCCAAAATCCAAGCATTAAAGTTCTCACATATGTTATTATCTATTGAATCACACTTTACTTGAATGCTAAAATAAACTTTTCACCAATACTATTTATCATAGTAGAGTAGATCATCAGATATTTTCTTCCAAAGCTTAGACAACTCTTTCAGATTTCCCCTGAATTTTGCTTCAAAAGTGATTCTACCATACTTTCAAATAGCCATCTTCCTCTAAATACCTCTGAATATTGTGAAAAATTTTCTATGATATGCCTAGTACAACTTGTTTCCTCACATGCCGGTAACAATTGCTTAACAGCCAAATCAAATCCCTACAAACATAAAAGTTATTAGAAAAAGTACATACAAACATAAGTGAAAAAATATAATTAGTATCAATATACCTTTTGCATGTCTGACATAATACTGAAACAAGCTTCATCTCCTAAGCGTAAGTCTTTTTCCAGTAGAGAAATAAACCAACTACACTATTTTTGTTCTCATTGTCCACAACAACCCAAGCAAGTGGAAGCATTTGTTTTTTCCATCCTTGACCACAACAACAAATAAGAACCTTGCATATTCCATTAAAGAAACAACCAACCAACCCTATGAATTTTATGCATGACATAAATGATATCTTGAGTGATTCAAAGTAGATGTTGAATGCCTTTGGCTACCAACTTCATAAGCTTCACCAAGCTTCACCACATACATAGACCCAGAATTAGACTTTAATAACTCATTCTTAAATCAAGAATTCTGCCAAACTCCATAATATGATCACTCATAATTTGATCTAAAATTCTTGTTCTTTCTCTTCTGGTTGTTGTATTTCCTAGAAGCACTTTATATTTTTTCCTGATTAACTTTTGAAACTTGAACACTGATGTTTGGCAGTTCGATTACATTATCTTTCATAACCCTGGCCAAGAATGTAGTGTCACGTAAGTAATTTCTGGTGGCCCTCTCACACATATGTACCAGATGGTAAGTCCAAATGACAAAATTATTACTTTCACTGTCAAGACTTGCATCTAGTAACTACTTACAATTTTCCTCACAATATTTCACCCTAACTCTAGTTGGCTCATTGACATACTTCTCAACTTGAAACTTTTTCTGAATAGCATATTTAGTAACTGATTCTCTAAATATTTTAACAATAGAAAAAGTTATACCCAAATGCCACACAACCTTTTCACAATTAGGATCATACTTCACAGTTTTTGCAGCATGTTTTTCCCTTCTTGTTCTAGGTAGGTTGAACCTCATATTATCTCTTTCTTTAAGACAACTATCATTTGTATTGGTTTTATAGGTTACTAACATTAGAACTTACAATATGGTTCATCATCCCCTAGTCTTCCTTCTAAAGTTTTTTTTAACTGTGGTAGTTCTCATCAAACCCTAGATTGGGTCTAGATAGACCACATAGTACTTCTTTACTATTCGCAAAAATTCTCTCCCTTTTTTCCTCCTCAAATAAGACCTTTGATCAATCCTAAGCTCTTTTAACTCATCATGTATATTTTTTCCATAGTCATCATCACTAAGTAAATCAGTTGTTTCTTATTTTAAAAATCAATTGGTTGACTCATTAGATCCAAGATAATCACTATCTTTAGAATTTGTTGCATCAACTTGATGACTAACTAAATCTAATGGATCAGCAGTATTTGAGCCACTAGATTTGAACTAGAAGTAATATTTGAGGTATTATTCATAGTTGCACCAACCTCATTTAAAGTAGCCTCACTTACTACTTCATCATCCCCAATATATTCACTAACACTATTTCCAGAGGTCCCACCAACTTTATTAAAAGCAGCACTAAATTCTTTCTTTTGAATGTGCACATATAGATTCAAAATATCCCCATTTTGCAAAGTCTTACACATATTGTTAATATAATATTTTCATTGTTAATATCATCCAAAATACAATTGTTAGGTGGACTAATGCTAAATTTGTAATTTGGGCTATACAATAGTTCTTTAATATAGTTCTTCATCTAAAAATCAAAAAATTGTATCTACATCAACATTGACATATTCACTCATTACACCACCACCCCCCACACATACACTACTTTATCACTACCAAACATTGAGTCTCCACCATGATATAGCCTCAAAGGAGAAAATATGAGCCCACTCATACCTATATTCATAAGTAATAATATTACTATAACACAAGTAAATAGTAACTATAATTTACCATAAGTCATTGAAAAGTGACAATTTTTTATGAAATTAAAGACCACGCTCGTGTTCAATTAGAAGAGATGCACCATCTAACCTTTTTGTCTATTGAAGTTCAAGAAACAACCTATTAATGCAATAGAGACACACCACTCAACCTTTATTCTTATTTTCTATTCTTTTATGGATCATTTGAAAAAAAAATGACTTTGGTCATAGTTCGAGGAAGGGAGTAACAGATGCTTATCACTTTTAAAATAAGTTAGGCATATCATTTTTTTTGTGTCTTGTTCCATCTTATGAAAGTATTATTTTACTCACTATGTACCACTATGATGTACTGACGTTCTATGTACCACTAGATCATCTTACATCAATGTAGTTACATGCTTCATAGATGATGAGACGATGAGTTAGGATTCCTCCTTCCTCCCCAATTGATTGGTATCTCTGTTTCAATCATGAAGTTTATGAGTCCTCTTTTATTAGTTTTTAGATACGTATTGATTTTTACTGAGCAACACGTATATTCTTTAGAGGCCTCCTAGATATTTATAACTCATTTAGTCCAAATTATAAGATTATTTTCACTTAAAAAAAAGTTGTAACATGCAAAATATTTTCAATTCAAAGTTATTGAGTTCAAGAGGAATTAACCTTTTATTTAATATATTTTGATTGAATTGCAAAGTATAAAGTAAGATTGGTAGCATATGCGTAGTCAAATTAAAGAACTGGATGATGGTTGCAACTCAATCGAAAATCGGGTCGTGACATAGGCATCGGTGGTGGCTTCGTGGTTAAGAAATATACCTAATTGTCATACAGTCATATACATAAACTGTTAATGCATTCTTTTTAATACTAATTCTATAGAAATGTAGGCATTGGATTAACTTACTGTTGGAGTCCCATATCGGTGGGTTAAAGGGTCCTTGGTTTCCTTATATGGTCTTGGGCAATCCTCCCCTCATGAGCTAGCTTTTGAGGCTGAGTTAGGCCCAAGGTCCATTACTTTATCATGGTATCAGTATTAGGCCTACCCAATTCATTGTTTCCGATTTTGGGCCCCCCGTCTTATATTGTCCACGCTCCAGATGTCCAGCCCTGGGCGTGCAGGGGTGTTGGAGTCCCACATCGGTAGGTTAAAGGGTCCTTAATCTCCTTCTTTGATCTCCTTATATGGTCTTGGGCAATCCTCCCCTCATAAGCTAGGCCCAAGGCAATCCTCTCCTCATAAGCTAGGCCCAAGGTCTATTTCTTTATCACTTATGAACTTAAAAGATTCCTCTGAGTTAAATTAACCTTGTAGGCGAATAAATCAAATAAAACAATTAGTCAATTTAAGCGGTGACCCAACATTATTGTTATTTGGCCTATATCCTTAAATATTTTATCTCATTGATTCTTACCTAAAGTATGCCAATGTATTTTGTGTGATCTGTTCTTCTCATTAAATTGCTTTACAGTTTTTGCAGTAATCATAATTAACTTATTTTCACTTCTAAAATATTTCATTGAATGAGTATTTCATCCTAATTTAAATATAGTCAATAGTTAATAATATGTCTATGTGAAAATAATACTCTGCTTCATCACTTTGTTGCATGTCGACTTGTGCGTGCATTTGATCCCAAGAAGTCTTTTACGTTGTTACCACAAACTTAAAAATGAGTACCTTTTCTAGTTTAGGTTTTAATTTGTTCAAATTTTAATATTTTTTTATCATGCAACTTATATCAGGTATTGTGGATTTAATTCTAGGGGATCCCAAAGACTATAAGAATAAACTTGTGGAAATTTATAACAAGCTCAAAAAATGAAACTTTACGAATGGTCGAGAAAAATGAAAACCTATACAACATGGTGTAACTAATACCATCATAGAGTTGGTTCATGGCTTATCGTCACGAAGACCTACAACAACACACGCACACAAAAAAATTGAGTAAAAGGATCAAAAACACATGTTGTTGGCTTCTATTCATCCACCACAAGCCACGGGACCAGGTCTCTTAACAGATTTCCACAGCAGAGGCTTATATGAGACCAGGTCCCTTAACAGCAAAATACAGCAACTTAAAAAATAAAGAAGTTAGATGCAAAAAGGTAAACAGCACACAATGTTTACATGGAAACCTCCTAACTCAAGGGAGAAAAAATCACGACCTATCTCGCAGGATTTCCAAACTCTCCATTAACTCTAAGAAAAAACGTGATTACAGACTTGAGTAATCACAAGGATTAAACGTTAATCTTAACTCCTTGTAATAACTCTATTACAAGATAGATGTAGTAACTCTACAACAACACCACGTCGACTAACTCGAGTCAACACTCCTAGATAACTCTACCCAGACTTGTGCAACAACTCTACTATACACTTCAAATCAACTAACTCTAGTTGACACTCCTAGGTAACTCTACCCAAGAGAAACACCAAGAATGGTGGAAAAAAATTGACTAAAACAATAGATAATTTGACTAACTCTAGTTAATGTGACTCAGCCTAAAGACTTAGACAAGTAAAATATCTACTATCCTTTATAAAATAGAAATAGATTTACAATTTAAGAATGAAAGATACACAACTCAAAAATGCAACAAAGACTAAAGAAGCAAGTCGATCAGGTCCCTTTGTTAAAATGAGCAATGTCCTTTAGATGATGACTTTTGCTTTGAGTAGTGAATTTTTTTGTGATTACAAAGGCTAGGTTTTCCTCCTACATAATGATCTACATATAGATAAATTAGGAAGGAGAACCTAGATAGTTTCCATTGGTTTAGATTAGAAAATTGTTTCTCCTTTGTTGTTGTGTACCAACTTTCCTACAAAAAAAGTACAGTTAACAGTTTTACTATTGACTGCTAGAAGTTTAACTACTGAAGGACCCTATCCCTTGTCTGGTCCCTATGAAATAATAAAAATCTGAGGAATTGCTAAAACTTGTTCTGGTTGAAATCTTGATTCTCTTATTCTAAGATTGGCCTGGTGTGGGCACCTAATTCTTTATCTGGTCCCTCAGTAGGTTTGTCAAATCATCAAAACAAATTATAGTATCGTATAACTATCATCATAAATTTCCGTCTTATGTTGGCAAACACATGAAATAAGATCCTTCTTATTTCCCAAAAAATATTTACATATACTCGACTTCCTGAACCAATTCCAATTCTCTACTACAATACTACCAAACACTAGTTGACTATGTACTTGTGCATCTCGGGTACTAGGCCCCTCCGTGAGGTTTGTAATTAATTAGAACTATATGAATAATAATTTTTCTCTTTTTGATAATGACAAACTATTCTCTCTGTCTACCAGGTCCTCCAGTTATGCTCCTTCTTTTGACCAAATTCCCTTAGTACATACACTCATTTTTAGTTATACTTCAGCTATCAGCTACCATGTTCCTTCACTTCTAGGACTTAATCATGAATTAGCTACCTATCATTAACACACATCTTCCCTCTTTTGGCATCATAAAAAACTAAGAACAGTAAACCAAGTAAAGTAAAGTAAAGTGCAGTCTAGGTTAATTTATGGCCACTGGAGCAATACTAACACGAATGAATAAAACTAAAACAAGGAAGAAAATATGGTAGACAAATCAAAATATTTCATTCATAATTCATTTGAACAACATCATAAAGATTGCATTAAATAAAAATGCATAATCACTATTCATATTAGCCATAGAACCAAAACGAAAGGAGGACAAATAGAATAGAAGACAAAGAGGATTAGGAGGTAAGAGACTTAGAGGTAAGAGAGCAGAGGACCAAGTTCAGATGATCATTTTCAGAAGCATGAGTGGAGAGAGTTTCTCAGTAAAGTCTTTAACTTCAATATTCAATACGGTGACATATGCTCTAATTCCTTAACTCTACACGCAGAGCATCAGTAGTACCAGGTTCCTAATTAGAGTTTGCTACATGACATCCTTTAACTTACTTAATGACTTCATAAGGAATAAGTATGTTGTGGAAGAAATAGTGATTTTTTAGTATGAGACAACACCAGTTGAACCATCTAATTATCTAATATGTACCACAAACATAAGAGTAGCGGTCAATTTTTCCAAGGACCTGGTCCTCTCTATAGGCATATGTAGACTCTGCCCAAATGTTATCTCACTAAGATAAATCCCTCCCACACGCAAGTTATGGATAGACTTAGACCATCCTCAGCGACTATCATACTATAGTAAAAGTTTATTACCTCTTCTTCATGAACTTCAGGAATTGACAAATCAAAAAGATGAAGTCATCCTTTGATTTTAACAATCTCAACTAATTCAATCATCCCACGTAGATCAAAACTCTCAGTTCGAACACTCTACCCTTGAGGACTTTCAATTTTCCCAAAATTTTAATTTGATCTTCCCTTATGAGAACCTTGGTAATATTTTGAATTCTTCTCCTCTTTGATACAGTACCTGGTCCCTTAGAAGGCTTAGCTACCTGTGCTGGAGTAGTAAAACCAAATTTTGTACCTAGTCCTTCAGATTGATCAACTTTTTTTTTCTTCTCAGCAAAAATATTTTCCCTGTAGGCTTCTTAGGTTTACCCACTAGTAGGGTGGTGGATTTAGCAGATCTAGTAGCATCTTTTTTCTTTGTCATTCCAATGAAAACATTAGAGTCAGTTTCCTTATTTTCCCTAACCTTCACTTATGTGTCGCAAAACCTTTTACCATTTTTTTCCCTTTCAAACCTCTTTGTCCAACCTTTTTCCATGTTAAATGTTCCTCAGCAGGATCAGCATCCTATTGTCCTCCTTGGGAAATAGAGTTATTTTCTTTTGAATGCTCTTTTAAGATTATTTTCCATTTGAGTCAAGCTCTAAGTGACCCAATCAACCCCTTCTACTAAAATGTTTAATGGATTTTTTAATCTGGCAATCACTATTAATATGTGGTCCTCAATAGTTAGGGATCCAAAGAATTTCTTGGTACCTGATCCCTCAGAAAATACATCAGTGAATTTTTCTTGGATGGAAACAGGGCGAGAATTTTGACCCATTTCTGCAAGAGACTCAGGATCCTTTAATGCAGAGAAAGAGGATGTATCAAGATCTTCAAGAGTCACTTTTAAAGAGAAATTAGGGAAAAGGAGTTCTTTTCTGGGGTAAGAAAGATGAATAGAGTATCTTTTTCTTGAATAGGGATAATAGATATAGAGAGAAAGAATTAGGAAAAGACACATGGCATTTTTAAATAGTTCTTCAACATTTTTAAAAAAAGCATATTTATGATACTGACCTCTGAGAGAGACCTTGTCCTTCTATTGAATTTTTGAAAGATGCTTGCCTATACTCTGTCCCATCTACATCCCTGCTTCATCTTGCTCACCATATGTATATACCTAAAAAAAAATGAAACTAAATTAGACCTAGTGAAATAAATCACAAAAAGGATATATGTCCCTAATCATAGTCATTTAGAGAGAGATGAGGTCAACATGGGCAACTCAATTCATCTTAATTTACCTAGTTTCAGTCTATTCTTGTCAAATAGGTCTATGTTAATAGCATTAGTAAAGATATCATTCATTTGATCTTCAGTCTGATAAAATTATACACAGATGGCTCCCTTCTTCACATTGTTCCTCAAGAAATGATGTTTCATGTCTATATATTTGGTCTTCTTGAGTTGTATGGGATTTTTAGCCATGTTGAGAGAAATGAATTAGCTACTAAATACACAACTTCTTGCATAATTTGTATTAGCAAAACCAATTTTATTCAAAAGTATCACCAGATGGATAAAATAGGACCAGGTTTCATGTTCTTTTTAGATATCTCAGAATTCTCTTAGTAGACTTTAGATGTGATTTCTTTGGACATGTATAAAATTTTTTACGCATTCTCATACTAAAGATAATATCGAGTTATTTGGTTATCAAGTAAAGAAGATATACAATAATTTCTCTATGCATATTCTCATTCACCGGAGGACTAGGCTCACTAGCATCCAGTTTTGAGCTTGTAACAATAGGGATGTCAATGGGCTTGGCCTCATCCATGTGAAATCTTTGCAAGATCTCCATGGTATATTTCTAACTAAATGGTCATTGTGCCGCTAGTAGTCTTCTTGATTTGCAACCTAAAGAAGAGTTCAGTTCACCCAACATGCATAATCTAAACTCACTTCCATAAGCTTGGAAAATTCTTCACATAGTGAGTTTGAGGTTGCTTCAAAAATGATATCATCTTCATAGACCCATATAATCAATAAATTTTTCATGCGCTCTATGAACTACTTCAAACAATGTAGGGCTTTGTCTGGTTTTATCACATTTATATCTATACACCGGCTTAGACTCTATAATGGTTCTTTCAATAGTTCTAGAGACAAAGTTTAATATCTTACTTTTCTTAAATTTATACGGTTCTTCTAGGTGTGATGGTTGACTGGCTGACAGCTACCAGGTCCCTTTGTGATTTGGACCTGAGAATCAAGAGATTATGAACCAATAGTTCTCAAGGGATCTTATTGAGGACTCGATACTTCAGCTTCTTCAGTGGGACTAGCTTCTTCATATTGCTTAACTCGATCTACTATATTTTTAATCAAAATTATCTCATTAAATTTAAAGAAGTTCCTTAATATCATTATCGTATTGATCCTTCATGTTATCATTAAACACCTATCAGTGATATTGCATGCAATGTTGACAAATTTAGCTCTATTTTCTATGCAAGACTCTTCAACCCTTGAATTTTCAAATTATGTGTCGTGGCCCGACCTAATCCCTACAATTTTGTTGTTTAACCTCCTGTGTACCTGTTTGGCAAAAATCCCCAATACTTTAAAAGTTTCATCCTTGGACCTCAAGAACATAGTACAAGTAAACTTTTAGAAGCCTTTAATAGTAACCAGTATGTACTCTTTCCTCCTATACTTTGAACCTTTACAAGTCCACATAGATCCATGTGAAGTAGCTCAAGTGGCCTAGTGGCACTGACTAGCCTCTTCTACTTGAATGAGGACCCGGTCTATTTCCCTTTGATATAAGAATAACAGACTTTATTATCTTCAAACTTAATTGTAGTAACACCATAACTAAGTCCTTAGAGACTAAATTTCTTAGAAGTATAGATCTACATGACCCAATGTTCAATGCCACAAATCGGCATTTTTTTTTAGCACTGAGGCAGGTAAGATTGTCAAAGGGACTGAGTTGAAAACCATAACATACATATTCTTGCACCTTCTTGATAGTATAAATTTTGATTGCATGATTGAGAGATTTCCCAATTTTTCTAACACCAAAGACACACCCTTTTTTATTTTCAAAAGCGACACCTCTACTTTGAAGTGCCTTGTTTGAGAGGATTACTTTTGTTTTGACAGTCAACTTTGAAAATTCACTATCCCTAAACCAATATGAATTTTTTCTATAACTCCCACCTACACATGAAGATCATTTTTTAGCTTTGGAAACCCATTTAAGCTTAAGTTCCCAAAAAGAGACATGGGTGAAATTAGGGTCTTCTTTGTCCATATAGGTTGCTTGACTTTCTTGAGTTTTGAAGAAGCACCAAGTCCTTTTTTTACTCATCTTTTCTATTTGACATTCTTTGAAAGATTCTCCTCAACTTTTAGCCTAGCTTGATATTCATTCTTTACATTTCTATTTCTCTTATAGTGAGTACACTACAGGTTGTTAGACACTGACATATATGTACTAAAGGTATTGTAAGGAGGTTCACCTTTTTTCATCCTAATCCTTGGCCATTGTTGAACCTTTGACTTGTTAGACTATCTAGGGTTGAGATGAAGCAGTTCATTTGAGTGATTTATCAAGTTCTTCCTTAATACGGACTAGGTCCCTCATAAACTCATCATTTCTTTTAAGAGAGGCTACAAGATCAACTTTAGATTTGTTTAATCTCTCTTTAAGCTCAAGTTGAAGGCTACATGCCTTATTATTTCCTTTAAAAGTAGAGTCTAGTGGTTTTATAAACTTCTTCTTCAACTCAGCATATTACAGAGGACACTATACCAAGCTTTTCTTCCAACTTAGAGATTTGAGCATTTAGGGAAATTTTTTGTTTTCAAAATCATCTAGATTCATGTTCAAAGATATATCTCCTTTGTAAGATCACATGGAGAATTAATCAAGACATTATCTAAACTTTTCAGTTTCTTTATGGAGTAGTCCTTGAGATTTTGTTTAATCTCAAGAAGGGTTACCTCTTCATCTTCATCATCTTTTGATTTAGACATAAGAGAAAAAAATGATCTGAATATATTATCATCATCCTCCACAACCATCATAGATACATCTTCAAGGTGCTCATATTCATCAAATTCACTGGACGAGTCCCCCTAAGCAGCAAGATCTTACTTGATAACATATTCTATAGTAGTTCTTCTTATGGATTCTTATTGGACCTAATCCTTTCTTTTGACTTTGTCACCACCATCTTTGGCATACTTATTGTATTCCATCATGTGCATTGAACATTTTTTAATAAAACAACCAAATTTGCCACACTTGTGGCAACAGTCATTTACATTTAAGGACTTACTTGTGTTTTCTCTTGTCAGAAATCCACCATTTTTATCACCTTTTGGAATCTTCAGGTAAGATAATACATGTCTTTATTTTCTTTACTAAATTCTCCCTTAGCAACCTTGTGAGCCAGTCTTTTTCTTTTTAGGCTACCTTTTTGCTTGAACTTGTTGCTTCTTATGTTCATGAGTTTTCAAGTTCCCGACTAACTCATCCATTATAAGAATCTTAAGGCCACGAGCCGTAGTGATAACATCAAGTTTGGTTTACCAAGACTTGGGAAGAATGCTTAGTATTTTTGGCACTTGTTTACTTGTATTGATCACCTCTCCATGATAATGCATTGATCACCTCTTCAAGACAATGAAGCTCATTAGTAATGGATGTGAACTAGGTCTCCATCTCTTGGATGGTTTCACCTTTCTTTATTGTGAAGGTTTCGTATAGAGTGGTGAGCATATCCACTTTGGACTCATTAACTTGACTTGTTCCCTGATGATCCATCTTCAAACACTCCTAAATTTCCTTCACTTATTTATAAATAGAAATTCCATTATACCCATTCGGTCTTATTCCACACATGAGCAACTTCTTTGCTTTGTAGCTCTTTCCAATCTTCTTTCGATAATTTTCTTCATACTCTCTTCATTTTCTAGGGACCAGTTTTGTAACACCTCATTCCTTGACTTCTTTCAAAGGAACATGTGGTTGATCACAGATAATGTCCAAAAACTTATTATCTTTCGCTATTATAAAATCGTGCATATGAGTCTTCCACTATCTGTAAAACTTTCCATTAAAATGAGGTGGTTTATTGGTCGACTGACCTTTTTCTAAGTTGGGTGAAGCAGGATCCTCTCTAGGTGTTAGCCTTATAGAGAGTACTCACTCTGATGCCAATTATTGGCTTATATGCGTCCACCATGAGACCATGTCTCTTAACAAATTTCCATAGCAGAGGCTTATATAAGACCAACTCCCTTAACAGCGAAATATAGCTACTTAGAAAATATGAAGTTAGATGCAAAAAGGTAAACAAGACACAATGTTTATGCGGAAACCTCTTCGCTCAACGGAGGAAAAACCACGACCTATCTTATAGGATTTCCAACTCTCCACTAACTAAAGCAACAACACAATTGTAGATTCGAGTAATCACAAGGATTAAACTCTTAATCCTAATTCCTTGTAATAACTCTATTACAAGATAGATGCAGTAACTCTACCACACCACTATGTAGACTAAGTCTAGTCAACACTCCTAGGTAACACTATTCAGACTTGTGCAACAACTATACTACACACTTTAAATCGACTAACTCTTGTTGACACTCCTAGGTAACTCTACCCAAGATAAACACCAAGAATGGTGAAAACAAACTTGACTAAAACAATAAGTGATTCGACTAACTAACTCTAGTTAATGTGACTCAACCTAAAGACTTAAACAAGTGAAATACTACTATTCTTTACAACATAAAGTAGATTTAAAATTTAAAAACAAAATACACAAGGCTAAAAAATACAACAAAGACTAAAGTAGCAACTCGATCGGGTCCTTTCTTTGAAATGAGCAATGTTCTTTGAATGATGGCTTTTGCTTTGAGAGATGAATTTTTTTGTGATTGCAAAGGTTAGGTTTTTCTCCCACATAATGATCTTTATATATGGATCAAATAGGAGGGAAACCTACAAAGTTTCTCACAAGTCGAGGTTAGAAAGTTGTTGCTCCTCTACTATTGTGCACCAACTTTCCTACAGAAAAAGTATAGCTAGCAGTTATACTATTGACTGTCAGAAGTTCAACGACTGATGGACCTGATCCCTTGTCTGATCCCTATGAAATAAGACCCATTTGAGGAATAGTTACAACTTGTTCCCAATGATATCTTGATTCCCTTATTTATTCTGAGATCGGCCTGGTGTGGGTACCTAATTCTTCATGTGGTCCCTCAGCAAGTTTGTTAAATCATCAAAATAAAGCATAGTATTGTAGTAACTATCATCATCACATGTGAAGTATCCCGAGTTTTTGAGTATCATTCTTGAACTCTGAACTAGAAGGTATGTGAGTTTCCTACTTACACTATCACCAACTATTTATCAAAATATACTTCAACTATAGATCTTTTTTCCCTACCTGAATGAAAATGATAATTTAGGTAGGAAACTTGTGTATCTAATTGATAATGTGTATTTTAATAAGCAGCTGGTGATAATTTAGGTATTAAACTCACACACCTAATAATTTAGATATGAACATTCAAAACACTGAGATATTTTAGGTGTGTCTTTGACTATATAACTCTTACTTTCCCATTTTTAAGATAATTAACAACTTAATATTGGTGTCATTCGAGATTACATCAAAGTTTATCTTTTCTCATTCTCATTGTTGGGGAGGCAAAGTTGGTTGCAAAAAGAGTCTGCAAATTTCATACTTAGTTTTAGGGGTGAACAAAACCAAACCACAAACCGCATCAAATTGTAAATCGAGTCAAATCAGAAAAAAATTAATATTGATTTGGTTTGACTTGATTTGGTGTTGATTTTATTTGGTTTTAACTAAAAAAGACCAAACCAATCTGAACCAACCAAACTTATCAAATGGGCCGATCCAGCTCAACCCGGCGCCAGCCTAATTATTTTTACCAGGCTTGGGTCTGGTCTGATCCGATCGTCCTATTTAATATGGCGGTCCATTTTGATCCTAATAGTAAAATAATTACTGGCAGCCCAGCACTAGCCCAATTAAGATTTTGACCAGTCTAACCAGTCCTAAATCTGGTCAACCCAACCCGGTTTGTTTAGTGGGCCGGTTGTCGGTCCAATTGTTAAGAAAAGGGCCTAATTCAAATTTTTATGGTTTTTTTAATATATACATTCAATATATACTATTTAAAATGCTAGTTTAAGGATTATGCACACATACATTCAATAGTTGACTAGGAAATTAGTTAGGACAGCTTAGTTTGTTATTTTAATTTGTATTTATGTAATACTATCAAGTCAAGATTTTAAGTTTGTATATTTTTAAATTTCAATTATGTAATGTTATCAATTTAAGTTAAATCTGTATGTTTATGAATATCTAAGCATGTGGTTATCAAATTATCTAAGTTTATATATTTTAATTTGAAAATACATTACATATTATACTACATTTATAAATATACACATATATATATACATACAATGTGTACTACTTATAATACCTCTTTAATCAATATACATACAATATATATATGTTACATATCATACTAATTTAAAAAAGATACACACATATATACATTACATATTTACTATTTTAAACAATATACATACAACATATATACATTTCATATTATACTAATTTTGAAAATATACACACAACATATATACATTAGAGATTATATTACTTTTGAAAATATACACACATATATACATACAATATGTACTAGTTTAATCAATATACATTACATATTATACTACTTTAGAAAGAATACACACAACATATGTACATTACATATTATATTACTTTCGAAAATATATGCACATATATAAATACAATATATACTACTTAAAATATTTGTTGAAACTATATACATACAACATATATACATTACATATTATACGACTTTAGAAAATATATACACATATATACGTACAATATATACTACTTAAAATACTAGTTTAAACAATATACATAAAATATATATACATTATATTATACTGCTATAGAATATATACGCACATATATACGTACAATAAATACTACTTAAAAGACAACTTTAAACAATATACATACAACATATATGTGTGTGTGTGTGTGTGTGTGTGTATATACATACATACATACATTGCATATTATACTAGTTTAGAAAATATACCCACGTATATAAATATTCAACATATACTACTTTAGAAAATATATATGCATATATACATACAATATATACTACTTAAAATACTACTTTAAACAATAGACATACAGCATACATACATTACATATTATACTACTTTAGAAAATATACATACAACATATATACATTACATATTATACTATTTTAGAAAATACACACACATATACATACAATATACACTAATTAATATAATAATACTT
The DNA here is from genome assembly GCF_002878395.1 of Capsicum annuum. Lineage (NCBI taxonomy): Eukaryota > Viridiplantae > Streptophyta > Magnoliopsida > Solanales > Solanaceae > Capsicum > Capsicum annuum. The sequence goes on from NC_061119.1 coordinate 92,506,031, forward strand.
AAATATATATTCAAATATTGACATACACTACTTAAAAGATAAACTTATATTAAATTTTTATATGTCAATACTAGTAGCTGAAGTAATATTTACTAATGTTATTTTTCATTGTACGTATATATGTTATGTTTATGTAAAGTTTGATAGTAATATATTAAAAGTATTTAATTCAAATTAGATATTCAATTTAAATAAATAAAATATGTAAAGAGTGAATGAATCTTGTATTTGATTGATTGCAAAATGATTCAAAACTTATAAGTTACAAGATTGCAATTACATCTCACTTAAAATGCAATATAAAAAATTCAATAAATTAAATGATTAATTGACAATTCTATAAATTTTGCATCATTTTTTTCAACTCATTCATGTTAATATTAATGAAAATTGTCTGAGAAATGTCAAAATCAATGGGGGCAAAGTCATGCATTGGACTTGATTGTGTTGAGTTCTCCCTTAAAGTCATAATTTTTTCAAGATTTTGTTCATATGCCGGCTCCACCTTCATTCCTTGATTTCTTTGTCCGCTGTAATCCAGTCTCTAAGGCAACCTAGAACACTCATAGCATTGCCTCCTAATGAGTGTCAATTATCTCTAAGTTGTTGTCTTTCTTGACTAAAAGTGTTCTCTAATGCAACGGTTGACATTATAATATTCAATATATCTCTAGCTAATCTTGAAAGTATAGGATATTTTCTTTCATTATTCTTCCGTCAATCCAGTATGTTGATCCTTGCTCCATGATCCTCTATAGGCTGTCTATGATAATACTTAAGCTCTTTCCGAAAAACAGCTTCATGTGCTAAGGTGACACCCTACCAAATATTTAAATCAAAAAGTAATCAGGATAACTACTATGTGTCTGTTTTTTAGAAGGTGATGGCTCCTCGGGATGATGGGCAGTGGGAGTTGGAGTGATATGTGCTGGTAAAGCATCATCAAGTAAATCAGCACAATGATTGTATAATGTGTTCATATAATTGTTCACATCACCCATAGTCATAAATAAAGAAGGTTCTTCTGTAGGTTGTATAGCTAAAGCATTATAAATAATAGAAGTAAACTCGGACATAATATTATATTTCGTACATGAATTTACTATAGTATCAATCAAGTAAATAGGCGGAAACAAATAAAAATATTTTTAAATTTACCAGTCATTACAGTAATAGCATCTTTGTAACCTGGTTTATTCTAATATTTGTTAAGCAAACAAGAAATATCGGTTAAATAAGTTAAAATATTACAAACAGTAGGATAATAAGCACTAGAAATATCAATTGTAGCTATATAAAAATAATTTCAAAATTTAATAAGTTCATCAATCATAGGCCAATCAGAATCATGTAACATACACTTAAGAAAAGAATTAGTAAATTGATTAAAATTCATAGTGTAACAACCCAAGAACCCATCCCGAGACGTCACACGGTGCTTAAGGTCATACGTGGCCTCAAGCTAAACCTCTGAGCCTGTCATCACTTTCAGAACTCACTGTAACACAAATCGTGCTAATATAAAGAGGAATAAGCATGTCATGACCATGCTTAGATACAAAATAATACTATCCTGTATAACCAAAATACTGAGATCCTGTATATTCTGGCACACTAATCTGACGAAGCCTCTACTACATAAGACTGAGGAGCCATTGGGACAGATCCCCAACTGACTTGTACTGAACTGAAAATAAACGATCATCTATCAACAAGACAAAATGAGAGATACAGGTCCTCAAACTATAAGGACTCACCAACTGCAGAGATGTAGAAGAAGGTACTCGAAGATCACTGTCACTGCTGAGACTGAGCACCTTAACCTATATCACGATGAAACATAGAATACAAAAAAGTGTGGGAGTCAGTACTTGGGAATGTACTGAGTATGCGAGGGTGGATGCAAAATTTAAATAATATCATAAATGTATAAGAAAATCATGCATGCTGACCATATAATTCTCTTCGCTTGAATTATCTGAAACATTTTTCTCATAAATCATCAGTAGTAAAACATTCTTCATAAATCTCGTAAATTATTTATCTCAATTCAAACTCTTTCACTCATGACTTAGAGTGACTCAGTAACTCAAGAGACTTAAATCATTATGGGCATGGGAGTTTCTTATAACCGACATGACTACACCATGTGAGCAGCATGGAGTCCAACGTTTTGCCCTCCTAAGAAGAGAACCCCACATTGGCAGGGGTGTTGTACTCTTGCTAGGGAGTACAACCTTAATCTCATCTTCACAATCTCATGCTTGGCCTTTGGACCACAATTATCAACATCAATCCTATGGTGGCACGTAGTTTTAGGAAAATACCAAATTTCCTGCTCGGTGCTAAATACTCCTCCTAGACTCAGCTCAAAACGCGTTAGGAAATCCACCTAAACCAATATCAACTCATGGTTCTATTATAAAGACCAAAACATAAATATATATCTTATCTGAAAATCATAAACATCTTGTGGATTCCTAACTCAACTCAATTCAACACAAGTTTTCTCAGTATCAAGAACATTTGTTTATCAAATCATTTTAAATATTTAAAACTTCATGGAAACATCATGATACTCATTCTTGCCTCTCCATTTCACATGTCAATATACATTCAATAGTCGAATTTCTCATGGAAAGGCATAACTCATGACATTTGTCTCAAATCATTCAAAAATCATCAATTCGTAATAAAAATACTCAACTCATGGAACTTGAATTAAATTGCTTAGAAATCATCAATACATAATGATAATATACGGCTCATGGAATAAATTCTCAATTTAAGAAAAATTATGGTGAAATAATAATAAATACCAAACTTATTCAACTCAAATCTCATCAATCATTAATAGAGAAATTTGGGTGTAAACTCACTTGAAATATCATGTAAATCAATAATAGAAAGTAAATCTTTAGGCACAAGAACGAAAGGAGTGTTCTTGTTCAAACCCCACATACCTTAGATTTTGATTTTGAAGATATAGAAACTTGCTTGAAACTTCTTTCTCGCACTTTTAGACCAAGACCTTGCTATCTTTGACTTGAGGAGCTTAATTCTTGAATAACTTGAAGAAATTTATGGGAGATTTCTTGCATTTCTTGGAGATGATTTGATTTTGGGTTTGGAAGAAACCCTAGGTATCTAGAGAATTCTTAAAAGAAATTTGGAGAGAAATGGAGAGAAATGGTCTTATCTTCTTAACATATATATATATATATATATATATATATAAGGCCACAAGGAGCGAAAATGACCAAGATAACCTTTTGAAAAAAAAAGTTGAAATTTGCTAATCAGGGCCTGTGACGGTCGACCTGATGGTCCGTCAGAGGGACTGACGGTCCACCAAGTCATCCGTCACCTGAGGGCCAAAAATGAGACATTCTATCTCGGTCTAACGGACACCTTGACGGTCCGTCAACTTCATGACGGTCAACCACTTTGACCGTCACACGACATCCCATAAAGAAAGCTACTACCTTATCCTGATGGGACACTTGACGGTCCACCAAAGACCAGACGGTCCACCAGGTCGATCGTCAAACCTGAGCGTTCTGATATCGTTTAGTAAAACAGCCATAACTCCTTCGTTCGATGTCAGATTTTGATGAAATTGGTATCGATGGAAAGCTTATTCAATGCTCTACATGAAAAAAAAGTAGGAATTAAAGAAATACAACTTATTTTAAACATCAATCACTTTGGCAGTCATACATATCCATTAAAAAGGACAGATTTAGGCTTAAGAAATTATCGGGGTATTACAATATCTCCCCCTTGGAAACATTCATCCTCGAATATTGCTAGATAGGCCAAGAATAAGAGAAAATGAGGATGCACAGCTGGAACTACTCACATAGAAGGGCTCACTTTAATACTCTTGAGTACTTCACCAAATGCACGAATCGTAGAGGGAATAACCATATAGCGGAATACATTAGATTAGAAGGAAACTGAATTAAGGGAATAGTACCTTCAGCTTGATTCGAACTCGTGGAAAAAAGATAAGGGTAACTGGCTCGCATATCCTTTTCTGTTTCCCAAATGGCACCCTCCACTGATTGATTTCTACATAGAACTTTAACTAGGGGAAATTCCTTGTTCCTCAGTCTATGGACTTGATAATCTAGGATTTCAACGGGAATTTTATCATACGAAAGGATATCCTAAACATCACAACCTTCTGACGGATCAACAACAACAGAGTCTCCAATGTGCTTCTTGAGCATAAAAACATGAAACACGGGATGGACAGTTGACAATTTTGTAGGCAACTCAACCTCATAAGCTGCTTTCCCAACATGATCCAAAACTCTATAAGGGCCAACATATTTAGGACTCAACTTCCCTTTCTTTCCAAATCTTTTCACCCTTTTGATGGATGAGATTTTCAAATACACCCAATCATCGACTTCAGAATCAAGAGCTCTTCTTCTCACATCTGCATATGACTTCTGACGACTCTAGGCTGTCTTCAACCTCTCCAAAATTTACTTAACTTTTTCCATGGCCTCGAACACAGCATCAGGCCTATCATAGTAGCTTCACCCACTTCGAACCAACCTATAGGTGATCTACATCTTCTCCCGTACAAAGCTTCAAACGGAGCCATTCCAATACTGGCATGAAAACTATTGTTGTAAGCAAATTCAATCAATGGTAAATGTTCGTCCCAAATTCCTTTGAAATCAAGAACGCATGCCCTCAACATATCCTCCAAAGTATGAATAGTCCTCTTAGCTTGACCGTCTGTCTGTGGATGAAAAGCGGAGCTAAGATAAACTTGGGTGCCAAGACCTTTCTAAAAGGTTCTCCAAAACTGAGAAGTAAACTGAGTACCTCTATCAGAGATGATAGATAATGGAACTCCATGCAACCTGACTAACTCTCGGATATACAACCTAGCATAGTCCTCAACGGTAAAAGATGTATGTACTGGCAGAAAATGTGGTTAGTCAACCTGTCTACAACAAATCATATAGAATCATGATGACAATGAGAGAGAGGTAAACCGGTCATGAAGTTCATATTCACTACTTCCCACTTCCAGGTAGGAATACTAAATTCTTGCATCATACCACTGGGTCTCTGATGTTCTATCTTTACCTGTTGGCAAATTGCACACTCCCCTACGAACTTCGCTACATCTTTTTTCATACCATTCTACCAATAAATTTCCCGCAAATTACGGTACATCTTGGTAGCACCAGGATGAATAGAATACCGCGCGCTATGTGCTTCAGCCATAATTCTCTGCCTCAGATCATCAACATCAGGCACACCTATTCTAAAATATCAAGACACTATCTCCCCCTTAGAAGAAAACCTCTACCTTTTAGTCCTTAACTGATTCTTTCAGTTCGACCAAACGAAAATCCATATCCTGCTTCTACTTTACTTCCGAAACTAGGGAAGATTCGGAACTACTCTAAACCCAAACACTAACCTCAGCTGAATCAATCAATCTAACACCCAACCTAGCCAAATGATGTACTTCGCAGACCAACTCCCTCTTATCTTCCTCTACTTGCGCTACACTGCCCATGGACGATCTGCTAAGGGCATCTGCTACTATGTTGGCCTTACCTGGGTGATATAACACACTCATATCCTAATTCTTTAGTAATTCTAACCATTGCCTCTACCGAAGATTCAATTCTCTCTGAGTAAACACATACTGCAAACTCTTGTGATCTATAAAGACATCAACATAAACACCAAACAAGTAGTGTCTCCAAATTTTCAAAGCAAAAACCACTGCAGCTAACTCAAGGTCATGGGTTGGATAATTTTTCTCATGAGGTTTCAACTTTTGGGAAGCATAGGCTATAACCTTACCCTTCTGCATCAACACGCAACCCAAACCAACTCTGGAAGCATCACAATATACCACAAAATCATCTACACCATTCGGAAGGGTCATCACATGGGCTGAAGTGAGTCGAGTCTTCAATTCTTGAAAACTCTTCTCGCAAGAATCTAACCACTGGAATTCAACTTTCTTTTGGGTCAACCGGGTCAAAGAAGCAGCAATGGAAGATAAACCTTCAACAAAACGATGGTAGTATCCAGCGAGACCCAAGAAACTTCTAATATCAGATGGGAAAATAGGTCTAGGCCAATTTTTCACAGCTTCTACCTTTTAAGGATCAACTCGGATACCATCAGAAGAAATAATATGACCCAGAAAAGCAACTAACCAAAGCCAAAATTCACACTTGGTAAATTTAGAAAACAACTGCTGATCTCTAAGGGTTTGCAAGACAATTTGGAGATGATTTGCATGGT
>NC_061119.1:92512424-92585451 GCF_002878395.1 Capsicum annuum
CATCTATGAACATAATAACGAACATATCCAGGTATGGTCTGAACACCTGATTCATGAGGTCCATAAATGTTGCTGGGGCATTAGTTAATCCGAAGGACATGACCAAGAATTCAAAAAGACCATAACGAGTGTGGAAAGCTGTCTTTGAAATGTCACACTCTCTGACTTTAAGTTGGTGATAATCGGATCTTAAATCTATTTTCGAGAAGCAGTTGGCACCTTGCAGCTGATCAAATAAGTCATCAATTCTAAGAAGAGGGTACTTGTTCTTGACTGTGACCTTGTTAAGCTGATAATAGTCTATGCACATGCGCAATGAACCATCTTTCTTTTGCATGAATAAAATGGGTGCACCTCAGGGAGACACACAAGGCCTTATAAAACCCCTCTCAAGAAGATCTTTGAGTTGTTCTTTCAACTCCCTAAGTTCTGCGGGGGCCATACTATATGGAGGAATAAAAATTAGTTGTGTATCAGGAAGAAGATCAATTCCAAACTCTACCTCTCTATCCGGAGGTACCCCTAGGAGATCTTCCGGGAAAACATCAGAAAACTCATTAATAATACTAAGAGATTGAATAGTTGGAGTCTCGGACTTAGTATCCCTAACTCGAACCAAATAATAGATACAACCCTTGGATATCAATTTTCTAGCTTTAAGATAGGATATTAAATGACTTTTAGGAGACACAAAATTCCGAACCACTCAAAAGCTGGCTCATTAGAAAACTGAAATTTGACTACCCGAGTACGACAGTCTATAGACGCATAACAAAAGTGTAGCCAATCCATACCTAGAATAATATCATAATCAACCATGTCTAGCTCAATCAAATCTGCAATCATGACTCTATGAAGGACAGTGATAGGACACTTTTTATCTACTTGCTTGGCAATAACAGATTCTCCCACTGGTGTAGAGACTAGGAAAGGCTTGGGGATCTTTTCAGCACGAATTTCAAAATTCACTGCCACCAACGGAGTCACATAAGAAAGAATTGACCCAGGGTACATCAACACATACATATTAAAATAAAATACACGGAGCATACCAGTAACAACATTTGGTGAATCCTCCTGCTCCTGGCGGGATGGTATAGCATAAAAGCGATTTTGGCACTGACCGCCGTTAGTACAAGATGAGGCACCCTGAGGAGGAATAGGATAAACTACAGGGGCTGGAGCACTAATAGTCTAACTCTAAGTACGAACATCGCGACTCCCCTATCTAGCATATGGGCAATCTCTAAATTTATGACCCAACTTACCACAACCAAAACAACTTCTTTGACCGACTAAGTACTCACCGGAATAGTCCCTACCATACTTCGTGCATGGGAAAGGACGAGGTTTGTTACTCACACTATCCTGGGATCGGATCATAGAAGGGCTATTACCCTGCTCTGACCTAATTCTAAATGCATGAGTACTGGCTGATGAAGGTACTGGCACAAAAGAACGGCTCTGGAACTAAGGGTGGATCCCTCCAGAAAATCTAGTCTGATCATGCACCTGCTGCTCTAATCTAACTCTTTTACTCCCTCTCACTCTCTCTCTTTCTTTCACCTTATCCACCTCAATCTGCTGAGCATGTATCATCAATCTAGAAAGATCCATGTCCCTATTAAGCATAGCAGACCTATATTCTTTCACAACATAACTAGACATGCCAGCCAAAAACTTACTCATACTAGTTCTAGAATCGGCCATCATACCGGGAGCATATTTAGATAACTGGTTAAACTTATGGCAATACTCCTTAACTATCATGGGGCCCTGTCTCAAGTTCATAAATTCTTTTAATTTTGCTTCTCTCAGCTCTGGGGGAAAGAATCTATCTAAGACGGCATTCTGAAATAATTGCCAAGTCATAGGAGCATCATTCTCCCTTCTACTTTTCCTTCACATCTTAACCCAATCATAAGAAATATCTTTCATTCGATAGGCAGCCAATTTAACACTCTCTTCATCAGTCACGTGCATAATTTGAGTGATCTTTTTCACTTTATCTAAGTACATTTATGGGTCCTCACCTACTTTCGACCGATAGAACTCAGGTGGATTCATTCGCATAAAGTCACAAACTCGAGCTGCAGTAGAATTATTTCCTTACGGAGGTAGAACAGTAGCTTGGGTGTTGGCTTGAGCATTGGCGGTGACCGACTGGGCTAGCGCTTAAAAAGCTGCTCGAAATTCAGCGTGGGACACTGTCTCACCTAAAGGATCAACGAGTTGAGGTCGTTCGTTGTTTGGGCGAGCTCTACGAAGAGGCATTTTCTATCATAAAAGAGCACGAATTAACAGCAAAGAGAAACAATCATAAGCACGATAGACTCTTGAAAGAAAGATACAAGTTTTCCTAAAATGTCCCATAGCCTCTTGCTTATAGATTTGGCACGCTACACACCTATGATTAAGACTCTACGTAACGTGGCTTGTCAGACTCCCTAGGACTCTTCAAACGTTAGGCTCTGATACCAATATTGTAACGCACCAAGAATCCATCCCGAGACGTCACACGGTGCTTAAGGTCACACGTGGCCTCAAGCTAACCCTCTAAGTCTGTCATCACTTTCATAACTCACGATAACATAAATCATGCTAAGATAAAGAGGAATAAGCATGTCATGACCATGCTTAGATACAAAATGATACTGTCCTATATAACCAAAATATTGAGATCCTGTACATACTGGCATACTAATCTGACAAAGCCTCTACAACATAAGACTGAGGAGCCATTGGGACAGATTCCCAACTGACTCATACTGAACTAAAAATAAACGACCATCTATCAGCAAGACAAAATGAGAGATACAGGTCCTCTAACCATGAAGACTCACCAACTGCAGAGATGTAGAAGAAGGTACTCGAAGATCACTGTCACTGCTGAGACTGAGCACCTTAACCTATATCACGATAAATATAGAATACAAAAGAGTATGGGAGTCAGTACTTAGGAATATACTGAGAATGCGGGGGTAGATACAAAATTTAAATAATATAATAAATTTATAAGAAAATCATGCATGTTGACCATAATAATTCTCTTCGCTTGAAATATCTGAAACATTTTTCTCATAAATCATCAGTAGTAATACATGCTTATTAAATCTCGCTAATCATTTATCTCAACTCAAAATCTTTAAATCATGACTTAGAGTGACTCGATAACTCAAAAGACTTAAATCATTATGGACGTGGGAGTTTTTTATAACCGACATGACTACACCATGTGAGCAGCATGGAATCCAACGTTTTGCCCTCCTAAGAAGAGAACCCCACATTGGCAGGGGTGTTGTACTCTTTCCAGAGAGTACAACCTCAATCTCATCTTCACAATATCATACTCGACCTTTGGCCCACAATTATCAACATCAATTCTACGGTTGCACCTAGTTTGGGGGAAATACCAAATTTCCCGCTCGGTGCTAAATACTCCTCCCAGACTCAGCTCAGAATGCGTTAGGAAATCCACCTCAACCAATATCAACTCATGGTTCTATTATAATTACCAAAACATAAATATATATCTTATCTGAAAATCATAAACATCTTGTGGATTCCTAACTCGACTCAACTCAACACAAGCTATCTCAGTATCAAGTACATTTGTTTATCAAATCATTTCAAATATCAAGAACTTCATGGAAACATCATGAGACTCATTCTTGCCTCTCAATTTCACATATCAATATACATTCTATAGTCGAATTTCTCATGGAAAGGCATAACTCATGACAGTTGTCTCAAATTATTCAAAAATCATCAATTCGTAATAAAAATATTCAACTCATGGAACTTGACTTAAATTGCTTAGAAATCATCAATACATAATGATAATACACGGCTCATGGAATAAATTCTCAATTTAAGAAACATGACGGTAAAATAATCATAAATATCAAACTTATTCAACTCAAATCTCATAAATCATTAATAGAGAAATTTGGGTGTAAACCCACTTTCAATATCATGTAAATCAATAATATAAAGTAAATCTTTAGGCAAAAGAATGAAAGGAGTGTTCTTGTTCAAACCCCACATACCTTAGATTTTAATTTTGAAGATATAGAAACTTGCTTGAAACTTCTTTCTTAAACTTTTAGACCAAGACCTTGCTGCCTTTGACTTGAGGAGCTTAATTCTTGAACAACTTGAAGAAATTTATGGGAGATTTCTTGAATTTCTTGGAGATGATTTGACTTTTGGGTTTGGAAGAAACCCTAGGTTTCTAGAGAATTCTTGAAAGAAATTTGAAGAGAAATGGAGAGAAATGGTCTTCTCTTCTCTACATAGATATATATATATATATAGCGGAAATGACCAAGATTTCCCTTTGGAAAAAAAAGTTGAAATTTCCTGATCGGGGTTTGTGACGGCCCGTCAGAAAAGTAATGGTCCACCAAGTCGTTTGTCACCTGAGGGCCAAAAATGAGACATTCTGTCTCGGTCTGACGGACACCTTGACGGTCCGTCAACTTTTTGACGGTCCACCACTTTGATCGTCACACGACATCTCAAAAAGGGAGCTACTGCCTTGTCTTGATGGGACACTTGATGATCCACCAAGGACCTGACGGTCCACCAGGTCGACCATCAAACCTGGCCGTTCTGATACCATTTAGTAAAACGGCCATAACTCCTTCGTCCGATGCCAGATTTTGATGAAATTGGTATTGATGGAAAGCTTATTCAATGCTCTACATAAAAAAAAAAGTGGAAATTAGAGAAATACAATATGGTTTAAATATCAATCAATTTGGAAGTCATACATATCTATTCAAAAAGACAAATTTAGGCTTAAGGAATGATCGGGGTATTACACATAGTAATAGAAACTTTATAAATAAGGCAAGTTCTTAAAAAGTCATAAGTAGCATTCCATCTACAATCTACTTCTTCAGGCATTAATATTGGTTTGAGTTTACTTTGTTCATATTTTTTAAATTCGACAAGTCTAATTTTTTTATGATTTTCTTGAATAAAGTCAACTGCAAATCTAAATTTTTCAATACTAAGTCAAAAAATTCAAGATCATCTTTTACAATTTAATTTTATATATGGCAAGCACACTTAACATGAAATATTTCGGATAACGTTGAAGAAAGTTCAATTTTTAACAAGTCAATAGCAGCCTTGTTGTTAGATGCATTATCAAAAGATATACATAATATTTTTTTCAATACCATAGTATTTTGCAACTTTTGTAATAGATTCAGAAATAAACTTGAGATTTTAATGTGTCTACAATCTTCATCATACAAAAATGCTAGAATACATTTTGGCATAACAATATTACTATCTATCCAATGACAAGTAATTGTTAGATAATCATTTTTATTTACAGCACAATCAAAATCAAAAGTTAGAGAAACTCTGCATGAAAGAATTTTTAATAATGCAGATAAATAATAAACACATTGTGCATGGAGTCTAAAAATATTAGACCGATCAATACTTCTAGGAATACCTTTAAATATCGGATTATAAGTTACTTGAATGTAATGAATTAAAGTTTTAGAAGAAGCAAAAGAGAAAGAAAAACAACCCACAGATATCATTTTTGTTAATTCTTTTCGAACCTTCATTTTATTATAATTTTAAACTAACCGGTTCTTGGGTCCAATCTAGTTTGAGTTGTCCCCCTAATAGTCCCACCACCTTTTGCCGCAGCTAACTTTGTTGGGTGTTCTTTTTCCAAATATATCATCAACGCACCTGTACCTCCTTTATTACCTTTGATCTTATGCTCATATAATTAATGACATAGATCGCATTGGACCTTAGAAGTTCCTTCTACATGACTAAAAAATTTTTACATAATACTAATTTTTTTACAAGATCTTACAGAAGGGATCTTGGGAGAAAGATTAACTGATTTAAATTTAACATTAACTGTAACGACTTTGGGTGTATCAATAAAAGCATTATCATCTTCATTTAAATTAATTGTGTCTACTTCATTCTTTTCTTCTATATCATAATTTTCTAAAGCTTTTAAAAAATTCATATCGTAAGCACCTATACCTATTTCATTATCAAAGGGTTCATTAATTGGTACCATAGGTATACGAGTATATCTAGTACATGAACTACCTCTATCGAAATCGAAATCAATTAACTTTTTACTACCATTATCACTTTTGGGATAGAAATTTTTAATATCTTTATCGAGTTTTCTCAATTTATTCATATTACAAATTAAACTAACATATTCAGAAAATACTAAAATAATAAAAATAAATATTCAACAAATGATACACTAATTAAAAATTAAAAATAAGAGATGAAATGATTATACCAAATTTTCAAAGTATCCGAAAGTTGAGACTTTCGAAAATTTTTACTTGATATTTGTAATTACAAAATAATAAAATAAAATTAAGCATTTTAAAAAATAATTATAATAATTGAGAGAATTCAAGAGAATGAGATTGTAAGTTGTGAGAAAAATTGGTTTAAAATGTCATGTATTTATATGAAAAAAAATAAAAATCATATTTTTAAAAAACTAAAATCAGCTAAAAGCTGATTTTTGTCGTTGGGCCAATGGATATATAGCCGTTGCCAATGTTCCAAAATCATCTTCTCAGCATTGGGCCATTATTAAAAAAAATAACTGAATCGGTTCGATCAGGTGCACCAGTGGGTCTGGTCTGATTTTTCAGCTAGGTCGGTCTACTGGGCTTCTTCGACCAGATGGCCCAGCTCGGTACCCGGCCCAAGACCTCTTCCCCTCTAGTCAGTGTCAAGTCAGATTGATCCGAACCTCTATTTGGGTCGGTCTAATCGGGTCAGACCGGCCTGACCCAGCCTACTTGAAGGTTTTAAATCAACTCGATATTATATTTGTACAATTTTAAAAATATTTTATACATAAAAATATTTACTATGATATTATTTATAAATATTTCTTAAACTTTTGAGATGTTCCTATCTTTCAACATATTATTTCAAGTTTAAACTTAGAATTTTGAATGGTCCAATAAGTTTTATAGCCTATAAATATTATTAACTAAAAATAGCCTAAAACAATACTGGCACTAACAAAAATATTCAACTAAACAATAGAAATGACAATAATGTTGTATATCTATTCTTTAGTTTTGCATAAATGCATAACCTAAAAAAAATTATTTAATATGTAGTGTTATTTTTTTAAGAAACACCTAAGATAGTTATATCTTGCTAGGATTAAAGAAATATTTGAAGCACAGGTTCATTATACTTTTGTATGAAGACTTCACCAAAGAAAATTCAAAAAACTTGAGAAAATTATAAAAATTTAAAAAATTCAAAATTGAAAAACCCAAATCTATAATTTTACAAAAATTCAAGATTGAAAACACCAAATTTTATTGATTTAGTTTGGTTTATAGATTTAAATATCCGACACAAATAATTTGGTTTGGTATTTAAAAAATTTGAACCAACCCAGCCAAACCCTTAGTTTAGATGAATTAACAAGAAAGTTCTGTTGACTTTCAACATATATCATAAAGCCAACGCAACGAAATATTAAACAGGAACGTACCTTCAGTCATTATTGTTCAAATATTGTAAATAATCGTCTTTGTTAGGAATTTTAACAAGAAAAGAGGGAAAAAAAAGAGTTATAAGAATCTTCTAGCTTATGCCTACAAAAGTTTTTATTAAACTGATGGAATCACAAGTGTATTTATAGGTAGGCTAGGGACTTTGAGAAAAATAACAATAACCCTAAGGATTTCACATAATTATTTCTTATCATCAAAGAAATACCAAATATGCATAATTTGAGAAAAATTAATTAACTGATTTATTTCTTTATTCGGGAGACAAGATAATACTTAATTATCAAAATATGGGGGTCAAACACAAAAGTCTCAAAAGAGGTGATTTTCTAACATTCTCTCACATGTCCCACATAGCAAAATCAGACAATACTTTATGAGTGAATATAAGAAGTATGGTCATAAACGTATATTCACTCTACTTAATAGTTATGTAAAAATTACTTTGTCAAGAATATATTAATACAATTATCATGACGGTCATGTTTTTAATCAAACACTTTCTTTCATGTATTGTAGTGTGTAATCCATTTATAAGTCATTCAGAATCGAACTTTAGTTGATCCAATGATCACTTTAATACCAGAAAATCAAAATATACAAGGTCATAAATAATCATAGTGTCTAGGCAAAGTGTCAGAGAACAAAGTAAGACTACAATGAGTTATTAAGCTCCATGCGGGATGCATGATCCTTGGCAACATTAGTGGTTTAATTAGGTTGTAGGATCAATAATCATTATATTAGTACTAACATGTTCAAAACTGACATCTTACTTCTTGACATAGTCTCTAACCATCAAATACTTATGCCGATGTGTTTACTTTGACTGTCGCTCTTATTATTCTTTGAAAAGAATATCGGAGCTGAATTACCACAAAATATTCTCAATAGTATCACAATAGAATCGACAATCTTAAGGCCTTAAATGAAATTCTTCAGCCATCACGTCTGCGATATAGCTTCATAGCATGATATAAATTCAACTTTCATTGTGGATATTGCAATAATGATTTGCTTAATTTTTCTTCAATACATGGCACCTATAGCAAGAATAAAAATGTATTGAAAAGTAAGCTTACCACTATCTTTACATCCACTCAAATCAGAGTTTGAATATCGAACGACTTTTAATGAGTCATAATATTTGTATGTATGCTTAAAATCCTTGATTCCTTGTAAATATCTTAAAACTCTTTTACTAGCTTTCAAAGTATCAAGCTCAGAGTTACTTTGGAATTTGCTAAGAATTCCTACTATAAAGGTAATATCATGTCTAGTACAGACTTGTGCATACATAAGACATCCAACAAATGAAGCATATGCAATGCCCTTCATTTGCATTTACATTAATTTATTTTATGTCAGGGAATGTGAAGTTTTGATGATGGACATATAAATGAAATAAGTTGTGCAAGTTGTTACACACAAGTGAACAAGTTACATAAGATGACACTACGTAAGAATAGGAGTGGATAAGTAACATGCTCTCAATATTATCACATCAGTTAAAGTAGATGAGTGCAGTATCTTGAAGTTGAGTTGATTAAGAAGTCCTGTAAAGCCCTTGAGATAAAAGATAAGAGTCCTATTCAAGCAAGGAGAGAGAGAGAGAAGGCAGAAAAGAGTGAAAATACCTAGGAGTCCTATTGAAGATAGAAGAATACATTGAATCCTATTGAAGATAGAAGAACACATTAACTAAAGAACTCCATCAGGAGTTGGCTTAAATACAATAAATGACATTCAAGTGTTTCACTCACGCACTATAAAGATAGTCAATAATCATCAAATCAGTCCTACAACTTGAAGAAGCTAGTAAAGGAACCTGGTCTTTTACTTAGAGTCATAGACTTTGTAAAATAGGTTGGTCTTTGAGTCATATTGAGTTGTAATCTCTAGTCTCGGTGAAGTATAAACTGAGTTAGGATTAACGTCTTCAAGTTGGGGAACGTGAAGACTTGCGAACACTTATATTGGGGAGATTAGTGTTTTGTAGAAGTAGGATTTAGAATTTTTAATTCCTCGTTTACAAAAAGTCTTGTAATTTGTTGATTCTTGAGGCTCAAGAGTTATAGTGAAGTTGGGGTTAAATCCTATAGAGGTACAGGTCGTGTTTTTTTACACCTTTCTTGATTCGGGTGTTTTCTACATAAAAATATTGTGTTTAAGTTTTACTTCAGTGAACCACGTTAGCTTATATGTTCCACAGATAGACAACTCAGTAGAGTAAAATATTAAAATTGGTATGGCACGCATATGCTTCTGATAGTGATGATGAATTTGAACTTGATAAGGAACAAGTTGCCTTCATAACCAAGAACTTCAGCAAATTCTTTAAAAAGGAAAAAGGAACAAGTATCAAGATGCGTTCAAATGACAATCCAAATGGATGCTACAAGTATGGTAAGACTGATCATCATATCAAAGACTGTCTAGTCTGGGAAATAGAGTGGAAAAAAGAAAAAGTTGAAAAGGAACTAAAAGAAAAGGAAAAAGGAAAGGAGGAACATGCAATGATAGTATCCTGGGGGTCTGACACAGATGATGATGATGCTGATGAAACTGCATTCATGGCACTTGGAGATTTAGACTTAGATGAAGATGATGATGCTACTGAGGTAAGAATACTTGAACTTAAAAAAACTACACTTATTTCCTAAATCAAAACTTGATTTCTTGATGAGTATACTAATTGATGATTTCCAAGAATTGACTTCCGATAGGGAGGAGCTGTTCAAAAGTTTTCCAAGCCTTAAATTTGATCTCATTGAATTAAAGGCCTGTAAAGTTAAAGTTGATAATAAAAACTGCACTCTCAAGAAACAGGTTACAGAACTTGATTCTTCTAATAATGATCTTAAGTCTAAAATCCTTAAATTGACTCTCACTAAAAATGGGAAAAAATCCATGAGTAAAAAACAAGAAAGTACTAAACTTGAATTAGAAAAGTGTAAACTTGAGTGCAGTAATGTAGCTGACATGATTAATAAACTGATTCAAGAAATCTCTATACTAAAACATGATCTTGAAAGAGCTAGTAGGTGGATAAATTCATCATGAATTATTCATAAACTGATTAAAAGAACTCACAATGAAAAGGTAGGTTTGGGATTCTACAAAGGTAGTGCTGATCCTAAAAATTTATGTTATATCTGTGGCAACCTTGGAAATCTAACTACTGAATGTCCAGTATCTGCTAAAAGCAGATTAAACAGTCAAAACCTGGCAAATAAATTTTCTCAGACCAAAAATAAAAGAACTGGTTAAGGTCAAAGAAACAGGTTGCACTACATGTTGCCAGCATGGACTAGAAGAAATTTGATTCATTCTTTTATTCATAAAACAGGACCCAAGTGTGTCTGGGTTCCTAAGTCTAACCATTGATTTCTTTTTCAGGAGAAAGTGAAAGGCAGCAAAAGGCATTAGTACTTGGATAGTGCTTGCTCAAGACACATGACTGGTGATAAGAAAAAGTTCCTTTCACTCTCAAAAATCAATGGAGGAGGATTTTATTTTGGTAATGAATAAAAGGGAATCATTACTGGAGTTGAAAAAATTGGCTCATTTTAGTCAAGAGCATTGGAAGATGTTTATCTTGTAGAAGGGTTGAAGCACAACCTGTTGAGCATTTCATAGCTGTGTGATAAAGGTAATAAAGTTATTTTCACTTCTACAGGTGTCAAATTCAAGAAAATAGACACCAAGAAGATTGTGCTTACTACTAGAAGAAACAAAAATATGTACAAAGCTGATATAATGGCAATACCAGGACCAGAGTTGACTTGTCTAAGTGCAATAGAAAATGATCCCCTCTTTTGGCACAGAAGATTTGGACATGCAAGTCTGAAGCAACTAAACACACTTTTCTCCAAATATATGATATCGGGATTACCCAAGACCAAGTTTAAAGAGGAAAAGTTATGTAGTACCTATGTAAGGGTGAAGCAGGTAAGATATTACTTTAAGTCAAAGAACTATGTTAGCACTACCAAATGCCTTAACCTGGTTCATATGGATCTGTGTGGACCAATGAGACTTCAAAGCAAAGGTGGAAAAAGGTATGTTTTTATAATTGTTGATGATTATTCTAGGTTTACCTGGACTTTGTTTCTATCTTCTAAAGAAGATGCCTTTTATGTCTTTGCAATTTTTATCGAGAAAATTGAAAAGAAACTGGGCACTTCATTAGTTTCCATAAGATCTGATCATGGTATAAAATTTAAGAATGTCAAGTTCTTAGAATTTCGTTCAGCAAATAGTATAAATCATAACTTCTCTGCTCCTAGAACACCACAACAAAATAAAGTGGTGGAAAGGAAGAATAGAACCTTGGAAGATATGGATAAAACAATGATGCTTGCAGTAAATATTACTAAAAACCTTTGGGCTGAGGCAATAAGTACTGCTGTATATATCATAAATAGGTGCATGATCAGACCTATATTAGAGAAGAATTCCTATGAATTACTAAAAGGAAGAAAACCAAACATTTCTCATTTTAGAACCTTTGGTTATAAATGCTTCATACATAATAATGGAAAGGCTAATTTGGGAAAATTTGATGCCAAAAGTGATAAGGGAATCTTCTTAAGTTACTCACTTCACAGTAAGGCTTATAGGATTTTAAACATCAGAACAAACTGTGTTGAAGAAAGCATGCATGTAGTTTTTGATGAATCCTGTATTAAGACAAACCTGTAGGAAGAAAGTGACTCTAAGGAATAGGTTACACAACCCAGTTCATTAAATAGAGCTACTAAACATGGAGACACTTCATCAAGGGGAACTAAAACTAGAGGCATAGTGACAGAAAGAACTGAGCCACCAACTACCCCAGCTCAGAACATTAGCAGTAATCCTAGTAGCTCACTAGAATTGGTCCCTAAAGTCTATAAGTATCAAGGGTCAAATCCTATTGAGAATATTCTTACTTATCTCACTTCTGGGATCACTACAAGGTATGGATTAATAAGTATATGTGCCTTCAAGGCATTTCTATTAGATATTGAGCCAAAGAAAGTAACTGAGGCATTGCTTGATACTTATTGGATCATACCCATGCAGGAAGAGTTAAATTAGTTTGAGAGAAGTAAAGTATGGTACTTAGTCCCTTTTCCAAAAGATAGAACAGTAATTGGGACTAAGTGGGTGTACAAAAATAAAGTTGATGAGCATGGAATAGTTACAAGGAACAAGGCAAGATTGGTGGTCCAAGGATACAATCAAGAAGAAGGCATAGATTTTGATGAGACTTTTGCTCCTGTAGCTAGAATTGAAGCTATTAGATTACTTGTTGTATTTACTGACTACGTGGAGTTTATTCTATATCAAATGGATGTTACGAGTGCATTCTTGAATGGCATTCTCAAAAAACAAGTATATGTGAAACAACCTCCAGGATTTGAGAGAAATGAGTTTCCTGATCATTTATATAAAGTGGATTAGGCCTTGTATGGGTTGAAACAAGCTCCTAGAGCTTAGTATGAGAGGTTGTCAAAGTTTCTACTGGAGAATGGACATACTAGAGGTAAAATTGACAACACTCTTTTCTTGAAAACTGATGGAAAAGATTTGTTAGTTGTGCAGGTGTATGTAGATGACATTATTTTTGGCTCTACAAACATGAACATTGATGTGTGAGCAGATGATAACATATTTGTGGCTTTTAACCAAGAATAATTGCAAAGTCTTAAGCAACTTTTGTTGTTTTTGATTGTTTTTTTTATATTGCATCTAAAAGTCGAGATGCAAGAGAACCAACAATAATGGAAATAAAAGATTTAATTTCTAAGCAAGTAGAGAGGGAAGTATAGCTGACAACTTATCTAATAAGTCATCAGCCTTATGATAAGCTATCAGAGTTGTCGTCAGCCTTAGACAGAGAATGAGATTTAGCTGAAAGAAATGACGACAACTTGTGATAAGCCATCAGGCTCATCATCAGGCTTAGGTAGTGCTTGAGAACTTGAAGTAAAGAAGCGACGATAATTTTGATAAGTCATTAACTTTTTGATAAGTTATACGAATCAACATCAGTTGCAATAGTGTGATGTAGTGGGAGCAGAAGTGTGACGACATTCCCTGATAAACCGTCAGGTATCTGATAAGCCGGCAACAATGTCGTCATCCCAAGGCAGAAATCATGAAAATGGAAGAGGACCTGACGAAAATTCTAATAATTCATCAGACTCCTCATAAGCCGTCAGAGTGCCATTGTCATCCTAAGGCAGAAATCATCAAACTTGGAGAAGAAGCTGACAACATTTCTAATAAGTTGTCAGATTCCTGATAAGGTACCATACTTCGTCATCTTCTTTCCGAGAAAATACTGTGATCTATAATTTTGTTTCCATAATTAGGATGAAGTATTTAAAGCATATGTTAGGGTTTTCTAATCATAAAAAATTGGGCAGAACATCTGGAACTTATTCCAAGGGAGTTTACTTTTCTTTTTGGCTCTCTTAACTTAGAATTCAATATTCAACTCTTTGATTTGGTTGTGAGTCTTGAACTTAGAAGAGAATCAACTTTAGACTTCATCTTTTGTAAGTTTAATTACTTTGAATGATGATTATAATTGTTGCTATCTCTTTCTTTCTCATGTGGAACTAAAACCCACAACTAGGGTTGTGGGATCTATGATTATTCCCCCATGGATTTAATAGATGGTTAGGGTTTGAGTGATTGTGGATACATTTAGATAATTCCTTTGTTATGATTGTTATTTATTGGTTGCAACAATAAATCCCACCTTATGTTGATTTGCTCGAAGTGAGAAATAAACTAAAGGTAGCAAATTATAAATAAGGATTTGGGAAGGTTAAGCTCCCATCTAATGATTAATGTTGTAACAAGATTGATCAACTTGAGATAAAATCAGTATGGAATAGAATGATTTCCTAAGTTTGAGAGAATTAGGGAGTTCAACGTCTAGGCAGATTGAGAAACACTTAGATGGACTGTCAAAACTGATAATTTGGTGTTTTCCACTAGTCACGAGTACCTAATACTACAGTTATTATTTAATGGGGATTAATAATCATAGTGATCACAACCCTAGTTTCTCTTTATCATTGATTTGAACTCTTGAAATTTTAGTTTTGAGTTCTGAAGAAAGTCAAAACTTTAATTATTATTTGATTGATAAAACCCCTCATTTTATGTTTTCACAACATTTCTTTAAATTTAACTTATAGATATAGTTTCATATTAGGTTAACTGCCACTCACATTATTCCTCATGGATTCGACCCCGACTCCAAAGTTGGGTAAATATATTAACGATGATCGTCTTGCACTAAATTGACGTGTAAGTTGAGAGTTATTAAAAATGGCACCGTTGCCGGGGCATAATTTGGCGTATTGAGTTGGTTTGGGATTTTAGCCTACTTGCTTGAATTCAAACTTGTAAATATTTGTTTTTAGTTTTCTTTTATTTCTTATGTTAGGTAGATTTTTATTTTAGTTTACTTATTACTATGGCATCGTGGAATCAAATGAGCTTGGTGGTTGAAAATCTTATCTTGATGATTCATGTCCATAATGTGATGGACCTCACTTTTGGCAAGATTATAGATATGCTCCTTGGAGAGAGATGTGTACACCATCTCTATCCTACCAGGAGTATGATTGTTCTTTATGTGGTGGTCAAGATGGGCATTGGGGTGATTGCCCAAATTCCCCCTCCCGCTATTGTGCTAAACCAAATTCTAGTTCTTCTTATGAGTTTGATAGGTCTTATGGTCAAGAAAAGAAAGAACGAAGCACCGGGAACAATAGCATTGAAGCTATATTTCAATGAATATTGGATCTCCCAAAAAGAAACGTATGATATCATATATGATATGTGTCAATACATGAAGCCAATCATTCATGAGGAGATAGATATAGAGGTCAATCATTTAAAGCATTCTTCTATATTATGTTTAGATGATATCTTATCTGTGGAATCATTTAAAATAATGGAAAAGTGTAAAGATGAGGAGAAAGAACCCTATATTGATGTAGAGCTTGATGTTGAACAACCCTCAGTGATTTCCCAACTAACCGAACCAACCATGAGAGATAATGCCAAGATTGAGGACATGGTGCTAGAGGCAAAAGAAGAAACCAAGAAAATCTCTAATAAAGATTCTAGCCCAATTCGAAGTGCAAATGTCAAGAAGGTGAATAAAAGTAAGTGTGTTGTAGATAGTGTAAATTTTGAAGTAGGATTGATTGGGCCTCATTCAAAGCAATTTTCTATATTATGTTTAGATGATATCTTATCTGTGGAATCATTTAAAATAGTAGAAGAGTGTGAAAATGAGGAACAAGAATCCCATATTCTTGATTTTACATTAGACAAGCAACATAAAAACACACCTCACTTTACGGCCGAGTGGTTTACCACGCTCAATCCATTACTTGAATTCTTAATTTTTGTAGCACCCCCTATTATTGAGGCAAGAGGATGGACTCTAAGTTGGGGGTGAAATTCATATCCTTAAGGTGGAGGAAAAAGCTGAGTTGGGTCGTACCGCGACACTAAATTAGGCACTGCTTGGGAGGCAACCCAAGGTATTTTGTTGTTTGTATTTGTATTATGTGATTGACATCACATCTTTGCACCCATGGTACCACAGGTATGTTTCTAACTCTCTTGTTTTGGTTTGACACATTAGGGACATTGCATGATTTTAAGTTGGGGGTGGAGCTACTTATGGGTGTTGATGTCCTCTTGGGGATTTTGTTGTCGTACCTCATTTCCCTAGAGTCTTGTTCCTTGTAGAGCTAACATATGGTACTGTGATTTGTTGTAAAATTTTGTAGTTAACTAGGAGAAATACAAGTACCTTAGGCAGTTAACATATTTTTGTTGATTTATGTGTGACCACTATGCATCTTGTTATGGAATAGTACTAGTGACATGATAACCATTGCTAAATAATTCCATGAACTAAATGGGTAGTAGCTTGTGATGTACCTTTGTGTCGTGTGTGTGTGAGATACTACCTAGTTCCCATTTTGTGTTAAATCCAGAACTTGCCCAGTTGGTCTTGCCTTAGTGTAGGATTGGGTTTAGGAAAGGATCATAGGTCGTTTGAGATTAGTCCACTTATAGCCTAAATTACCTTCCCTGTATGAATGATATCCCTTGATCCCATTTTTTAAGCCTAAATGCCTGTTTTTTTATATTACCTATCACCTTTCCATTTGTATCACAATGAACTAGTTTTGGCCCTGGTCCTCCTTGGACATTATGCACTTTGACTTAGGCAAATGCCAAAGTTGAGGGTGGCTACCATAGGGGTACGTGATGTAAAATGAGTATGAAGAAAGAGAGAATAAAAGAAAAGAATAAAAAGCTGGGTGCGGTGGAAAAAAAATAAGAAAAGAAAAATTGTGAAAAAAAAAATAACTATCAAAAAGACCACACCCATCCGGAGTATGTGAGATTAAGAAAAGGAGAGAATTAGGTAAAGGTAAATAAGTGAGACCCCAAAAGTTAGTATAGCGTCAAGGAGGCTTAGTCACCTTAAATATCATTGAGTATCATACTAGCCCTTAGCTTACGTTACAAGCCAAAGAAAAAGACCTATAGTTATCCTAGCTTACCTGTCTAAACACCTTGGTAGTGAAAATAAGGGCAAGCTTATGGTATTTGGCATACATTGACTAGAACTTCTTTTTGAGAGTGAGTGTCTCTTGACCATCCCCGCATTGAAATGCTTGAGTTCACATATGAGTAAGGAGGGACCCCTTTGTTGTAAGGGCACACTAGTTACATTGCTAATTGCTAACTTGTTTGGATAGTGTAATCTGGTACATGCATGGTTGTTGTTGCTGAATTGATGTCATATCTTGATTCCTGTGTGTCGTATTATTGTTCTTAAATAATATGCACAGTTGATTTTTAAAATTAATTGACCTTGGAGATGGTGAAGATGTTTTGAGCTAAAATGGATGATTAACAGCCGAATGTTCTTTGTATCCTCTTAGTTATGTTTTTGTTGCTTAAGAATAAGCAATTGTTTTAAGTTGAGGGTGTTGATGTGTAAGCAGATGCTAGCACATTTGAGGCTTTTAACTGAGAATATTTGCAAAGTCTTAAGCAACTTTTGTTGTTTTTGACTGTTTTCTCTTTGATATTGCATCTAAATGTCAAGATGCAAGAGAACCAGCAATAGTGGAAGTAAAAGAGTTGATTTCTGAGTAAGTAGAGAGGGAAGTATAGCTGACGACTTGTTTGATAAGTCGTCAGCCTTGTGATAAGCTATCAGAGTTGTCGTCAGCCTTAGACAAAGAATGAGATTCAGCTGGAAGAAGTAACAACAACCTGTGATAGGCCGTTAGAGTTGTGAAAAGTCTCCAGGCTTGTCATCAGGCTTAGGCAGTGCTTGAGAACTTGAAGTAAAGAAGCGACGATAATTTTGATAAGTCGGCAACTTTATGATAAGTTATAAGAATCAATGTTAGCTGTAGACAGTGTGACATAGTGGGAGCAGAAGTGTGATGACATTCCCTAGTAAGCCGTCATGTGTTTGATAATTCGTCAGGAATGCCTTCATCCCAAGGAAGAAATCATGAAAGAGGAAGAGGACCTGATGACAATTCTGATAAGTCGCCATACTCCTCATAAGCCGTCAGAGTGTCATCGTCAGCCTAACGTAAAAATCATCAAACTTGGAGAAGAAGCTGACGATATTTTTGATAAGTCATCAGACGCCTGATGAGGCGTCACACTTCGTCGTTGTCTGTCCGAGAAAATATTGTGATCTATGATTTTGTTTCCATAATTAGGATAAAATATTTAAGGCATATGTTAGGCTTTCTAATCATAAAAAGGGAGCGGAAATCTGGAACTTATTCCAAGAGAGTTTACCTTCTTTTTGGCTCTCTTAACTTAGAATTCAATATTCAACTCTTTGATTTGGTTGTGGGAATTTTCTCTTGAACTTAGAAGAGAATCAACTTCAAACTTCATACTTTGTAAGTTTAATTACTTTGAATAATGACTATAATTGTTGCTATCTCTTTCTTTCCCATGTGGAACTAAAACCCATAACTAGGGTTGTGGGATCTATGATTATTCTCCCATGAATTTAATAGTTGGTTAGGGTTTGAGTGATTGTGGAGACATCTTGATAATTCCTTTGTTATGATTCTTATTTATTGGTTGCAAACAATAAATCCCGAATTATGTTGATTTGCTCAAACTGAGAAATAAACTAAAGGTAGGAAATTATCAACAAGGATTTAGGAAGGTTAAGCTTCCATGTAATGGTTATTGTTGTAACAAGATTGATCAACTTGAGATAAAATCAGTATGAATATAATGATTTCCTAAGTTCGAGAGAATTAGGGAGTTCAACATCTAGGTAGGTTGAGAAAAACTTAGATGGACTGTCAAAACTAATAATTTGGTGTTTCCCACTAGTCACGAGAACCCAATACTACAGTTATTATTTAATGGGGATTAATAATCATAGTGATCACAACCCTAGTTTCTCTTTATCATTGATTTGAACCATTGAAATTTTAGCTTTGAGTTCTAAAGCAAGTCAAAACTTTAATTATTGTTTGATCGATAAAACCCCCCATCTTATCTTTTCGCAACATTTGTTTAAATTTAACTTATAGCTATAGTTTCAAATTAGTTTAATCACCACTCACATTATTCCTCGTGGATTCGATCCCGACTCTAACATTGGGTAAATATATTGGCGACGACTGCTTTGCATAAAATTGACGTGTAAGTTGAGCATTATCAAATATGACTCATGATTTTGCCAAACTCATGAGCTGTGAATTTGAGATGAGCATGATGGGGGATCTAAACTACTTATTGGGATTGCAAATAAAACAGACAGAATCTGGAACAATGATCCATCAGCAGAAGTGTGTAAAAGAACTCCTCAAGAAATTCTCTATGGAAGAAGCAAAAGAAATAAGCACTCCAATTTCCATTGCTATAAAGTTTGATGTGGATAAAACAGGTCCTGATCAGGAGCAAAAGATATACAGAGCGATTATAGGATCATTGCTATACCTCACAGCAAGCAGGCTTGATATTGTGTTCAGTGTAGGATTGTGTGCCAGATTTTAAGCTAATCCTAAAGAGTCTCATCTAAAATCTATAAAAAGGACTTTTAGATATCTCAAAAGGAACTAGTGATCTTCATTTATGGTACCCAAAAGGTAGTAATTTCAACTTGGTTGGATATTCTAATGCTAATTATGCAGGATATTTGGTTGAAAGGAAAAGCACCACAGGCATGGTACACTTTCTTAGATCATGTTTGATTACCTGGTCCACTAAGAAGCAAAATTCAGTGGCCTTGTCTACTACTGAAGCTAAATATGTTGTTGTAGATCTTGTTGTGCTCAACTATTATGGATTAAGCAATAGCTTATGGACTTTGGTATAGATGTTGGATGTGTTCCTATTTTCTGTGATAATACAAGTGCCATTAACATAGCCAAAAATCATGTTCAACATAAAAGAACTAAGCATATTGATATTAGACATCACTTTCTTAGAGATAATGTTGAAAAGGTTATATATCAATTATGTTTTGTTCTACTGAGGAATAAATTACTGACATATTCACTAAGGCGTTGAGTAGAGAACAGTTTGAAAAGAACAGGTTATCCTTGGGGATGATTAAAATTGTATAAATAACCCTCAATGATTGAATAGAACAAGCTTTTCTTAATTGATTGTTGAGTAATTCAGTCTTACACATTTAGTTGTGTATCCTAATTCCAAGATTTTAAAGTAAATTGACTCAGCTATGTGCTGATTTTGCAGAAAGACTGGAACATCAAGGCATTTTGTCCATTTTCTCTTCAAAATTCAGGTATGATTATCGATTACCCATAATTTCATAAAGATAAACAAGTTGTCCACATGGTCTCTTCCGTTACACTTAAACTGCCAAAAACCAAAAATCCTTCTCCTTTAAAAAACTGCCAGACCTTTCCCATCAGAACTGACCCTCTTCATCATTATGTTTCTTTCCCCAAGTACAATTCATCCACGATTCATCTTCCTTTTCTCCACCTTAAATACATTTTCTCCTCTTCTCCTCATTCACCACTCTCATAACCATAAAGATATAACTATTTATCTCTGCTTTCACCATGGCATCCTTTTTCTCTAAGCCATCCACTGACTCCACTACTACTCCTTCAACAGCTATTATAATACATCTAAATATTACCTTACCTCCACTCATTCCTTCCCCAATATCAATCAAGTTATCTGATTTCATTATGTTCAAGCATCTAAAAAACCTTTTTACAAAATTTTCTTCTAACCCTCCACCATTGTCTGAACCTTCACTTTTACCTACTTTTCCTCTTCAGATTCTTGATCAAGATGATATTCCTATTGATTGAGATGATATTCCTATCGCAGACCTAATGCCAAGAAGGTCCATATCTAAGCTAAAAAGAAAACCTTCTCCCATCTCTATTGATGTTGATAACACTATTTATGTAAAACCCTCTCATATTGTCTCTACTCCTTGAACTCCTCACACTCGAGGCAAAAAGTAATGAGAAGATGCTTCCTTGGCAGAAGCACTTCGAGCTAGTAAAAAGAAGGGTATAGGCTACATCTGATCCCACTCCTCCTCTTGAGTCTTCTCCTGATCTTCCTTTTTTGATCAGTCAAAAAGAAGAAGACAATCATTGCAAAAGTCCCAAAACCCTCTTTGTCTTGAAAATCATCGTCTAAACCTACTCCAAAAGCTTCCTTCTCTTAAAATCCACTCGTACTGTCAAAGTTTTCCTATTCTCCAAAGTTTCTCATTCTAAGTCCTCTACTCGTTTAAAAAAATAGGTGAAGAAACTTGTTCCTTCTAACTCATCTGATTCTGAGTCACCTTTGGTTGCTGCTATTGACTTGGATTCTTATTTTGAGGTTCTAGAACCATCCTTACATCAGGACACTCCTGAGGAACACCATATTCACTTTCAAAAGCACAAATTATCTAGAGAAAGGGTTATTAGTGGTTTTGGGGGTGTTGATATTCAGAATTTGTTGGAAAAATTAGAGTTTCAAGGATGGTCACATCTATTCCTGCAGGGTGACCTTCAAAGGAGATTCACCAAACCTGAAGTGTATGAGTTCCACACAAATGGGGTGGCCATTAGTGAGATGTTTTCTACTACTGTTCAAAAGGTTACAATAAACCTTTATATTGCTGACATTGCTAGGATCTTGCATATTCCTTCCAGAGGTGGGGTCACTATGTCAAGGGAACTTGGCCACCTCTTGACAATCTTGCCTTTGTTCTTGACATATTTAGAAAGTTCTCTGGAAATCCCCACCTGATCACTCATAGAAGAGTTCTTAAGAGGGAGATATCTTTACTCTACCAACTGTATTTTGATGTAGTGCATGAGATGATTATCCCTAGGAAGGAAAGAAGAATTGTGGCTAGTTTTCTTAATAGTACTCTCATGGAATTATTGGACACTGAGGTGAAAATTGACTTGCCTCGACTCATATTGAAGCATATGCAAAGGGTTCTCCTTAAGGAAGTAAATGGACATGCCCTTCCTTATGAATTATGGCTCACCCCTATGTTTGAGGAGTTTGGGGTGTCTGTCCAAGTATGGTCTTTGCAGACTACCAAGGATATCATAAGGAGCGTGAACCACATGATGTTACCTGTTTCCATGAGGAGTGCTGATAACCTTATGCAAAGGATGAGAAATGATCTTGCTACAAAATAGGCTGAGGTGAAGGTTGCTCAGGCTGCGTTGGAGGTTGTATAGGCTGCTCATGAGGATGAGAAAAGGGTCCTTCAAGCTCAAATTTCTTCCTTCACAACCACTTTGGAAAAGGAAAGAGATGAGAATACTGATGTTATTAGAAAGATGACCTCCCTTATCCCATCCTTCTCATCCACTTAAGCCCCTTCTTCGTGCCTTAGGCATATTTTCCTTGTTGTCTCTTGGTCTATGTTATTTCTCTTTTTTGTTGTTACTGGGTTATGACAATTCCTATTCTATAAATGAAATAGCTTTTATTCTTAAAGTGTTCTGCTTCTGTTTTTTCATAGTGCATTGTTGTTCTTTTGCTCTAAGTTTTGATTGTTTTAGAGATAGCCCCAGTAGCCATGAATTATTAAACAGTTATCACTTGTTCGGGCTAGCTTTTCGATGATCTCAAATGGGGGAAGAATAGATTATACAATGTTTATAACTCAACGACTAATCTATTTTATTCTATTGTGATCCTCTATTTTAATTCTTTATTGAGTGTGTCAGGATTTTAAAATAGATGTTGTGCTGCTAAGTTTGTCATCATCAAAAAGGGGGAATTTGTTAAGGAATGTGAAGTTTTAATGATGGAAATATGAATGAAATATGTTGTGCAAGCTATTCAATACAAATGAATAAGTTACAAACAAGACTACCGATAAGATGACACTGTGTAAAAATAGGAGTGGATAAGTAGCATGCTCTTAACACTTATCACATCAGTTGAAGTAAATGAGTGCAGCATCTAGAAGTTGAGTTGATCAAGAAGTCCCACAAAGCCTGTGAGATAGAAGAGAAGATCCTATTCAACCAAGGGGGGAGAGAAAGAGATGGCAGCAAAAAGTAAAACTACCTGGGAGTCCTATTGAAGATAGAAGAATACATTGAGTCCTATTAAAGATAGAAGAATACATCAACTAAAGGACTCCATCAGGAGTTGGCTTAAATACAACAAATTATATTCAAGTGTTTCACTCACGCACTAAAAAGATAGTCAACAATCAGTAAATCAGTCCTACAACTTGAAGAAGCTAGTGGAGCAACCTAGTCTTTTACTTAGAGTCATAGAATTTGTGTAATAGGTAGGTCATTGAGTCATATTGAGTTGTAATCTCTAGTCTCAGTGAAGTATAAACTGAGTTAGGATTAACGTCTTCAAGTTGGGGAACTTGAAGACTTGGGAACACTTATCTTGGGGAGATAAGTGTTTTGTAGAAGTAGGAGTTAGAAATTTTAATTCCTAGTTTACAAGAAGTCTTGTAATTTGTTGATTGTTAAGTATCAAGAGTTATGGTGAAGTTGGGTTTAAATCTTGTAGAGGTACAAGTCGTGGTTTTTTACACCTTTCTTGAGCCGGGTGTTTTTTACGTAAAAATACTGTGTTCAAATTTTACTTTAGTGAACCACGCTAGCTTACATATTCCACAGATAGGCAACTTAGTAGAGTAAAATGTTAAAATTGGTAGGGCACACACTCTAACATTTTATATATCGATTCAATGAAAATTTGTCACCTTAATGATAGGTAGTGTTATAGGTGAACAGTTTTTTATTCTATATCTTTTCAAAATTCTTTTATTGTAAGTTTATTGAAATACTTCAAGTAATCGTTGAGATTTAGCTTTATAAATTTCTATGTCACTAACTTATAAGGCTACCCCCATACTCTTCAATTCAAAATTTTGAATAAGAAATTATTTCGTCTCATGCAACAATCTCAAACCACTATTAGCAAGTAAAATGTCATCTATATATAAAACTAGAAAAAATATATTGGCTTCCACTTATTTTAAGGTATATACATTGATCACTACTGTTCTTTGTAAAATTCGAACGGAGAAACAATATTATCCATTACCATTAGCGGAAAGCCTATTTTTTTCTATGAATGAATTTATTCAACTTGCAAACAAGGTGACTTTCATTCTTATCACAAATTTTCTCAAACTAATGCATGCATACTATTCTTCAAAATATCCATTCAAGAAAGTTATTTTCATATTCATTTATCTCTAAATCAAAGTGAACTATTAATGTCATGATTATTCTTAGTAAATTCTTTTTTGATATAAGAAAGAAGGTTTCATGATAATCAATACCTTCTTTATGAGTCTAGCTTTCTTGAATACAAATCTAGCGTTATATCATTCAATATTACCAGATAATTCTCTTGATATTATAAATTCATTTGGATCTTATAGTAGAGACTCATTTATCTAATTCAATGAGATTTTAGACTTTATGTTTTATCATATATTTTAATTTTTCTTTCACACCATCATATCAAAGTGTGAGGTTTGTCTATTCATTCTTGTAAAATATGAATCATCTTTTAGTCTAATATCATAATCAGATTCTTGAAATATACAATAGTCACTAAAAATTATTGATTTACTGTTCCTGGAGGATGTTCTTACTCCCATTTGTTAAGACGCTCCACCAAGAATGAGTTCAAGTAAAATAATTTGTTCTTCATATGGCTAATCAAGTGGTGATGGCCCTTGAACTTGTTGCTCTTCAGATAAATAATCTGATTAGCATTCAAGTTCCCAATATATAAAGGTACTAAAGGTGATTTCCTTATCACTTCTAGTTTCACCACTTGAATTGAATCACTCCCACTTATGTAATGCCCCAAAATTTGGGTCCCAGGATGTCACGCGGTGCTTAGAGGCACAAGTGACCCCAAGCTAATCCTCCTACTGGCATAACTCATAAGCAACAGGATAAAATGCATAAATCTATATAAAGTTAGCAAAAATATAGAACTTCTCTGAACTTGATCAATATAAACATGAACTTTACAACATGACAACTCTACTTTTACAAATGAAACTTAAACTAAATACATCAACTTCTACTGACTGTCTATAAAGCCTCTACTGGTACTGACTTCAAATAGATGGGTCATGACTCCCAACTACCCAATCTCAATACGACTAAAGTAAGAAAAATATAACACTTCTCAAACTGTATAACTTAATCATGCCCTCGAATCAAAAGGACGCATCACCTACTGAATAGAATGTAATAACCCGAGAAATTTTTCGTTAAAATTTTGTGCGTAAACGTGTTGGGTTCTATCTTCTAGAATGAATTATAAATTTTCCGTGTGGAATATCTTAGATTATGAACCACCCTTGCGAAGAGTATCGAATAATCTTTCCAACGATATGTGGATCATCCAAAATAGACACCCGAGCGACGAGTTATGAACATTCCGATCGAACCGTGAATAGTAGTAAACAGTAAAACATGCAGGAAAAAGTACTGAGGCCTGGCGTATTTTTGCTCCAATTTTAAATGATCATAACTCCTTATACATATTAATATGGGTGATCTACTATATATCAATGGAAAGCTCTGCGAGTCCTCTTTCAAATGAAATTGGTTTCATCCAACTTGTCTATCGGAGAAAAAAGTTGTGGTCGATCTACTTAAGCCTTTAAAAAGTAAATTTTTGGGTCAACTTCAAACGATCATAACTCCTCATACACAATGATCTGGGTAAGATACTATATATCAATGGAAAGATATGAGAGCCCTCTTTCTAATGAAATTAGTTTCATTTAATTTAGATATCAGAGCAAAACGTTATGATTGATCTACTTTAGACTATTAAAACAGTCCACCAAAGGATAGATTCGAGAATTATTTAATTTTTAGGGGCGTTTTGGTTATTATCCTCATCCAAAATCCATCCAAACCCTATATTAAAGCCTATTAGAAGCATTATATGTTATATTTCATCAAATTCCCTCAAAAAGAAAACCCTAAGCTCCTACATCCAACTTCAAGAACCTCCAAAGTTCACCATTAATTCTGCAAATTTATTTCCAAGTTCCTAGTACAAGAACTCTAAGAACCATCATTCAAAGGCACGATTAACATCTTAAAAATGAGTATCGATCTAAATTTTATCATTCAAGGTATGTGGGGTTTTCAACAAGAACTTTCTTTCGTTCTTGTGCCCAAAAGTAATTTTCTTTACAAAGATATGATTTTTATTTGATTTTTTACGAATTTGAAGCATGAACCCATATCTTATGATGATTATTATGAAATCTTGATGTTTATGATTTTGAAAGATGAATTTACATGTGTGGAGATATAAAGCATGAATCTTGAATGATATTTATCATGGTTTTGATATTTGGGTTGTGAATTCCCATTGAAAATTGTGTTTTTCTGAGAAAGTGTGTGTTATAAGCACGTTGATGTTGAATATTTGAGATATTTTGAATGATTTGACCTTTTGGTCTTAATGGAGTTGTTTTGAACTCGAGTGTGAAACAAATCCACAACGTAGTTGATTTTGATAGATGGAAAGTATGATGGCTCCCGATGTATATTTATATATTACTGAAATTATTTTGTTGTGGATTGTCTTTGAAATGATCGGAGCTAAATTCGGGAGAAATCTTTAGCACCGAGTGGGAGGTATAAGGTGACCTTACTTCTCTAGAACTACGTGCCCCCGTAGAAGTGAGTCTGGGGATGATTTAAATAGTGATCACTAGTTTATGTGGATTTGATATCGATAGTCCTACTCCGATGGCAAGGATAGGACGGCTCTCCCCAATGTGGGTTGTACATTGGACTACGTGTAGATCACATGGTTTATGTCGCTTATAGGATCTCCCAGTGCGTGTGTGTTTCCTTGTTTCTATGGTGAATGGTAAAGTGATTTGAAAGTGGAATTGTGATAGTAATTCTTTCGAAAGATTTAAATGATATTTACATTATGAGAATTGATATTCTTGATGAACTGAAAGTGATTGACAAATTATATGATGACTCACATGTGTTATTATACTTATTTTATCCTCTCGTGATTATGATGATTTTCTTTGGGCTATGTGTGTCTTTCATACATCCTGCATATTTCTTATAAATATTTATAATGATGATGTTTATATAACTGCATACACCCCCATATACTTGGTTTCTTTCCATGGTACTGACCCACATCTTCGGATGTGAGCTGCATTTTCTCAAAATATAGGTTCAGGTGCTCAGTTCCAGGTTCGATAGTGA
The DNA here is from genome assembly GCF_002878395.1 of Capsicum annuum. Lineage (NCBI taxonomy): Eukaryota > Viridiplantae > Streptophyta > Magnoliopsida > Solanales > Solanaceae > Capsicum > Capsicum annuum. The sequence continues at coordinate 92,539,777 of NC_061119.1, forward strand.
TTCTTCGAGCACGCTGTTCTACATCCTCTGTGTGGTGAGTCCTCATGTTTCGAGGACGTGATGTCTGATGATGGTTTCACAAAATTGTTTACATTTGATAGCTGAGTATGAGTCAGTTGGGGCATGTCTCAATGGCTAGCGCGTTTTATTGATTTTCTTAAAGGCTTGTCAGACTAGTATAGATGTTGGGAGTTGACTAATAAGTCATATTTTAGTATCTTTCTGAAATTCTTTTATTCTTAAATGATGATTACTCTATTGATATTTAAGGGTTATTTGTGGAAACCCCATTGATTTGTGTTGAATTGAATGAAAATGGCTCAAGGGGTTAGCTTGGGGCTACTCGTAGCCTCAAGCACCATGTCACGCTCCGAGACCCATTTTTCGGGGTGTTACAAACTTGGCATCAGAGCCTAAGGTTTTAAGGTGTCCTAAGGAGTTTGACAAGCCGCGTTAAGTAGAGTCTTGATCATCGGTGTGTAGCGCACCACATCTATGAGCAAGAGGCTATAAGACGTTTTAGGAAAAAGTGTGATTCTTTCTTTCAGAAGTCTATCATGCTTAAAGTGTCTCTCTCTACTATTGATTCATGCTCTTCTCTTTCATAAATATGCCTCCACGTTGAGTGAGAAGAAATAATGATGGTCAGCAACCTCAACCCGCTGACCCATTGAATGAAAACGTGTTTCATGTTGAATTTCGGGCAGCCTTTTCGATGCTGGCCCAAGCAGTTACTGTAAATATTTAGGTCAACCTGGCCTCGGCTCCACAGCAGCAGGGAGGTGATTCAGCTGCTGCCAGGATCTGTGACTTTATGCAGATGAATCTACGGAAATTCTATGGGTCCAAGTCTGATAAGGATCCACAGTTTTTTTAGAGGAGATACGAAAGATTACTCAGGTGATGCATGTAAATGTGGAACATAGTGTGGAGTTAGCTGTGTATAGGTTGAAAGACCTTGCTTATGATTGGGTTATTGTTTGGAGGAAATGTAGAGGGGAGGGAGCTATCCCTATAACTTGGCAAGAGTTCCAGGATGCATTCCTAGATAAGTTTTTCCCTTTGAAGATGAGGAAGGTGAAGATGGAAGAGTTTATGAACCTACGATAGGGTTGTATGACTGCTAGGGAGTACTGTCTAAAGTTCAATCAGTTGGCCAAGTATGCTCCTGACTTAGTGGCTGATAATTGGGCTAGTATGAGTAAGTTTGTGACTGGAAAGTCTAGTTATGTGGTTAAGGAGTGTAGGTCTGCTATGCTGAATAGTGAGATGAATCTTTCTAGGTTGATGACTCATGCCCAATAGATTGAGGTGACAAGATTAAGGAGAAAGATAGAATAAGATAGAATAAGAGAGCTAGGTCCGAGCAGCACGGATAGGGTCAGACTAGATTGCAGGAAGGGAGTTGCCCTCAGTATCAGGATCGTTCATCTATGCCTGCACCGTTATCTGCTAGTACTCCCGTGCCTAGAGGTAGGTAGGAGCAAGGTAGCAGGTCATATGCATCCAGGTCCCAGTACAGTGCTGGTAGTAAGCCAAATCGTCCCCTGTGTCCTAAGTGTGGTAGGGCTCATTCGGGTGAGTGTTGGGATGAGAAGAGGATTATTTCCGATATGGTGACATAGGTCACAGAGTTAGAGATTATCCACAGGATGGACAAGGGCATCGTCACTATCGCCCTCAAACCTAGACTCAGACTATTAGTACTCCAGTTCCAGCGACTCACCCAGCCCCAGCTTAGGGTGCCTCTTCTAGCAATGCTGGCGATTAGTGCCAGAATAGATTCTATACTTTAACATCTCGCCAGGAACAGGAGGAATCTCCCGATGTTGTTACTAGTATGATTCGTATATTTCAGTTTGATGTGTATGCTTTGTTGGATCCTGGATCCAGTTTCTCATATGTTACACCTTTGATTGCTGTGAATTTTGAAATGAGTCCTGAGATTATTCCTGAGCCTATCCTAGTTTCTACCCCAGTTGGTGATTCAATTATTTCCCAAAAAGTGTATAAAAAGTATCCTGTTACCATTCTTCATAGAGTCTTGTTGGTTGATCTGATTGAGTTAGACATGGTAGATTTTGATGTGATTCTGGGTATGGACTGGTTGTATTCTTCTTATGCCTCTATTGATTGTCGAACTCGAGTGGTCAAGTTTCAGTTTCCGAGTGCATCTGTGTTTGAGTGGTCTGCGAATTTTGTGTCACCCAAGAGTCATTTTATCTCTTACCTCAAAGCTATAAAGTTTATTTCCAAGGGGTGTATTTACCATTTGGTTAGAGTCAAAGACACTAAGTCTGAGACTCCAACTGTCTAGTCTGTTAACGTCGTCAATGAGTTTTCTGATGTCTTTTCGGATGATCTCCCAGGGATACCTCCTGATAGGGAGATAGAGTTCGAGATTAATCTTTTTATCGATACTCAGCCCATTTATATTCCTCCTTACCATATGGGCTATACAGAACTTAAGGAGTTGAAAGAGCAACTCAAAGATCTACTAGATAAGGGTTTCATAAGGCCCAGTGTTTCTCTTTAGGGTGCTCCTATGTTGTTTGTGAGAAAGAGAGATGGCTCTTTACGTATGTTCATTGATTACCGCCAACTGATTAAAGTCACCGTCAAAAATAAGTACCCCCTTCCGAGAATAAATGATTTGTTTGACTAATTGCAAGGTGCAAGTTATTTTTCAAAGATAGACCTTCGTTCCAGCTATCATCAACTCAAAGTTAGGGAGTGTGACATCTCGAAAACCGCTTTCCGAACTCGTTATGGCCATTTTGAGTTTCTTGTTATGTCTTTCGGGTTAACTAATGCCCCAACAGCTTTCATGGACCTCATGAATCGAGTGTTCAGACCATATATGGATATGTTTGTCATAGTGTTCATCGATGATATACTGGTGTACTCCCGTAGTGAGGATGAACATTCTGATCATCTCTGAACTGTCTTACAAACCCTTAGAGATCACAAGTTGTTTGCCAAGTTCAGTAAGTGTGAGTTTGGGCTAAGGTCAGTTGCTTTTCTAGGTCATATCATTTCTTCCGAGGGTATTAGAGTTGATCCCCAAAAGACCGAAGCTGTTAGAAATTGGCCTAAACCTATTTCTCTGATTGATATCCGAAGTTTCTTGGGTTTAGCTGGCTATTACCGCCATTTTGTTGAGGGTTTCTCCTCTATAGCGTCTCCTATAACTCGGTTGACCCAAAAGAAAGTGAAGTTCTTATGGTCCGAATCTTGTGAGAAGAGTTTTCAGGAGTTTAAGACTCGACTCACTTCAGCCCCTGTTTTGACTTTGCCTGATGGTGTTGATGGTTTTGTGGTGTACTGTGAGGATTCGAGAGTTGGGTTGGGTTGCATATTAATGCAGAAGGGTAAGGTGATAGCTTATGCTTCTAGACAGTTGAAACCCCATGAGAAAAATCACCCCACCCATGACCTTGAGTTGGTTGTTGTTGTGTTTGCTTTGAAAATCTGGAGACACTATTTGTGTGGTGTCCATGTTGATGTTTTCACTGATCATAAGAGTCTGCAGTATGTGTTTACCCAGAGAGAATTGAATCTTAGGCAGAGATGATGGTTAGAATTGTTAAAGGACTATGATATGAGTGTGTTGTACCATCCGAGCAAGGCCAATATTGTGGCGGATGCCCTAAGTAGAGTGTCCATGGGTAGTGTTTCGCATCTGGTAGAAGGCAAGAAAGAGTTGGATCGTGATGTACATCGTTTGGCTAGATTGGGGGTTAAATTGTTTGACTCTGTTGAAGGTAGTATAGGGATTCAGAGTAGTTCCGAATCCTCCTTGGTTTCGGAAGTGAAGGAAAAGCAATACTTAGATGCTAGTTTGGTCAGACTGAAGAAGTCAGTCAAGGACCAAAAAGTAGAGGTTTTCTCCCAAGGGGGAGATAGTGTGTTGAGATTGCAGGGTAGATTGTGTGTCCCGAATGTTGATGATCGGAGATAGAGGATTATGGTTGAAGCGCACGGGGGGCAATATTCTATTCATCCTGGTGCCACCAAGATGTACCAAGACTTGGGGGAAATCTATTGGTGGAGTGGCATGAAGAAAGATATAGCAGCGTTTGTAGCTAAGTGTGCAACATGCCAATAGGTTAAGGTTGAACACCAAAGACCTGGTGGTATGATGCAAGAGTTTAATATTCCCACCTGGAAGTGGGAAGAGATAAATATGGACTTCCTGATTGGTTTACCTCCTTCCCGATGCCATCATGATTCCATTTGGGTTGTGGTTGATAGGTTGACTAAGTCTGCTCATTTCTTGCCTGTTCATACTTCATATACTGCTGAGGATTATGCTAGATTGTATATCCGAGAGCTAGTCAGACTGCATGGAGTTCCCTTGTCTATCATTTCGGATAGGGGTACTCAGTTCACTTCGCAATTTTGGAAAGCTTTTTAGAAGGGTCTTGGGACCCAAGTGCTTTTGAGTTCTGCTTTTTATCCGCAGACCGATGGTCAGGCTGAGCGGACCATCCAGACCTTAGAGGATATATTGAGAGCTTGTGCACTTGACTTTAAGGGAAGTTAGGATGATCACTTACCATTGATAGAGTTTGCTTACAATAATAGTTTCCAATCTAGTATTGGCATGGCTCCGTTTGAAGCCCTATATGGGAGGAAGTGTAGATCACCTATAGGTTGGTTCGAGGTGGTTGAAACTGTTGTGAGTGGTCCAGATTCAATATTTGAGGCTATGGAAAAAGTTAAGTTGATTAGGGAAAGGTTGAAAACTGCACAGAGTCGTCAGTTGGTGACCTAGTGTATCTGAAAATTTCACCCATGAGGTGGGTGAAGAGATTCGGAAAAAAGGGGAAGCTTAGTCCCCGTTATGTTGGTCCTTACAAAATTCTTAGCCATGTTGGTAAGGTAGCTTATGAGGTCGATTTGCCTTCCGAGTTGTCCTCTGTTCATCCAATATTCCATGTTTCCATGCTTAGAAAGCATATTAGCAATGTTGTGGTAGTGGATTCCTCTATGAGTACTGACATTCAAGAAAATCTTTCTTTTAATGAGATTCCTGTTGAGATTCTTGATTTCAGTGTTCGAAGACTAAGGAACAAAGAAGTTCCCTTAGTCAAGGTGTTGTGGCGAAACCAATCTGTTGAGGGTGCAACTGGGGAAACTGAGGCGGATATGCGATCCAAGTACCCGCACCTATTTTTTGCGAACTCCGATCAAGCCGAAGGTACCTTTCTATCCTAAATCATGCACTTTTGATAAAAGTTGCAGCAGTTCAGCTGTCATTTATTTTGTGTTCAGCTGTAGTTTCTTGAATTTATGCATTCGATGTTGTATTGGAGTGAGAAACGATGTGGTGATGAGTCTAACGAATGATTTCAGCTGTATGCTCTATTCCCTATCTAATCTTGGCATGTCTAGCGTCATTCGAGGATGAATGTTTACAAAGGGAGGGATGATGTAATACCCCAGGAAATTTTTTGTTGAAAGTTTGTGCGTAAACGTGTTGGGTTCTATCTTCTAGAATTAATTATAAATTTTTCGTGCGGAATGTCTTAGATTATGACCCACCATTGTGTATATTATCGAATAAGATTTCCAACGATATGTGGATCATCCAAAACAGACACCCGAGCGACAAGTTATGAACATTCCGATCGAACCATGAATAGTATTGAACAGTAAAACGTGCAGGAAAAAGTACTGAGGCCTGGCGTATTTTTGCTCCAGCTTTAAATGATCATAACTCCTTGTACATAATGATATGGGTGATCTACTATATATCAACAGAAAGATCTGCGAGTCCTCTTTCCAATGAAACTAGTTTCATCCAATTTTTCTATTGGAGCAAAAGGTTATAGTCGATCTACTTCAGCCTATCAAAAGAAAATTTTTGGGTCAACTTCAAACGATCATAACTCCTCGTACACAATGATCTGGGTGAGATATTATATATCAACGGAAAGATATGAGAGTCATCTTTCTAATGAAATTGGTTTCATCCAATTTGGATATCGAAGTAAAACGTTATGGTTGATCTACTTCAGACTATCAAAACAGTCCACCAAAGGACAGATTCGAGAATTATTTGATTTTTAGGGGCGTTTTGGACATTCTCCCTCACCCAAAATCCATCCAAACCCTATATTAAAGCCTATTAGAAGCATTATATGTTATATTTCATCAAATTCCCTCAAAAAGAAAATCCTAAGCTCCTACATCTAACTTCAAGAACCTCCAAAGTTCACCATTAATTCTGCAAATTTATTCAAGATTTCAAGTTCCTAGTTCAAGAAATCCAAGAACCATCATTCAAAGGCACGATTAACATCTCAAAAATGAGTATCGATCTAAAGTTCATCATTCAAGGTATGTGGGGGTTTTCAATAAGAACTCTCTTTCGTTCTTGTGCCCAAAAGTAATTTTCTTTACAAAGGCATGATTTTTATTTTATTTTTTATGAATTTGAAGTATGAACCCATATCTTATGATGATTATTATGAAATCTTGATGTTTATGACTTTGAAAGATGAATTTACCTGTGTGGATATATAAAGCATGAATCTTGAACGATATTTATCATGATTTTGATATTTGGGTTGTGAATCCCCATTGGAAATTGTGTTTTTTTTTTAGAAAGTGTCTGTTATAAGCACGTTGATGTTGAATATTTGAGATATTTTGAATGATTTGACCTTTTGGTCTTAATGGAGTTATTTTGAACTCGAGTGTGAAACAAATCCACAACGTGGTTGATTTTGATAGATGGGAAGCATGATGGCTCCCGATGTATCTTTATATATTACTGAAATTGTTTTATTGTGGATTGTCTTTGAAATGATCTGAGCTAAATTTGAGAGAAATCTTTAGCACCGAGTGGGAGGTATAAAGCGACCTTACTTCCCTAAAACTACATGCCCCCGTAGGAGTGAGCCTGAGGCTGATTTATATAGTAATCACTAGTTTGTGTGGATTTGATATCGATAATCCTACTTCGATGGTAAGGATAGGACGGCTCTCCCCAATGTGGATTGTACGTTGGACTCCATGTAGCTCACATGGTTTATGTCGGCTATAGGATCTCCCAGCGTATGTGTGTTTCCTTGTGTCTATGGTGAATGGTGAAGTGATTTGAAAGTGGAATTTTGAAAGTTATTCTTTCGAAAGATTTAAATGATATTTACATTATGAGAATTGATATTCTTGATGAACTAAAAGTGATTGACAAATTATATGATGACTCACATGTGTTATTGTACTAACTTCATCCTCTCATGATTATGATGATTTTATTCGGGCTACGTGAGTCTTTCATACATCCTGCATATTTCTTATAAATATGTATGATTATGATGTTTATACAACTCCATTCACCCCCATATACTCGGTTCCTTTCCATGGTACTGACCCACATCTTCAGATGTGGGCTGCATTTTCTCAGAATGTAGATTCAGGTGCTGAGTTCCAGGTTCGACAGTGATTCTTCGAGCACGCTGTTCTATATCCTTTGTTGTGGTGAGTCCTCATGTTCCGAGAACTTGATGTCTGACGTTGGTTTCATGGAATTGTTTACATTTGATAACTGAGTATGAGTCAGTTGGGGCATGTCTCAATGGCTCGCGGGTTTTATTGATTTTCTTAGAGGCTTGTCAGACTAGTATAGATGTTGGGAGTTGACTAATAAGTCGTATTTTGTTATCTTTCTGAAATTCTTTTATTCTTGGATGATGATTACTCTGTTGACATTTGAGGGTTATTTATGGAAACCCCATTGATTTGTGTTGAACTAAATGAAAATGGCTCAAAGGGTTAGCTTGGGGCTACTCGTAGCCTCAAGCACCGTGTGACGCTCCAGGACCCATTTTCGGGGCGTTACATGGAAGTTGCGAACTGACTGAATACGGTATCTACGCTATAACTTATACCTACATTATAAGGCACCGTAGCATATAGAAATATACAGGGGTCAATACTTTAAGGAATGTACTGAGTATGTAGGGGTGCAATGCAACATTATAAATGATTATGAAAATCATGCATGCTGACGATAACAACTTTATTCGCTTGAATTAACTAAAATATATTCCTTGTATATCATCAATAGTAATACAAGCATTATAAACTCATAAATCATTATACTTAACTCAAACTCTTTAAGTCATGACTTAGAGTGACTCGGTAACTCATGAAACTTGAACTCTTATGGACTTGGGAGTTTCTTATAACCGACATAACTACACCATGTGAGCCGCATAGATTCCAATGTTTTTCCCTCCTAAGGAGAGAACCCCAAATTGGCGGGGGTGTCGTACTCTTGCCAAGGAGTACAACCTCAATTTCTCAATCACAATCCCACACTCGGCCTCTGGCCCACAATTATCAATATCAATCCTACGGTGGCACGTAGTTTTGGGGAAATACCACATTTCCCGCTCGGTGCTAAATACTCCTCCCAGACTCAGCTCAGAACGTATTAGGAAATCCACCTTAATCAATATCAATTTGTGGGTCCATCATAAAGACCAAAATATAAATATATATTTCATCAGTAAATCATATACAACTGTGGATTCCTAACTCGACTCAAAATCAAACAATCTTTCTCAACAACAAGATGTATCAATTCATTTAGTCATGGCAACATTAATAACTTTAAGGAAATATCAAGACTCATTATAACAACTCAATCTTATGAATCAATGTACTCAATAATCCAATTTGACATAAGGAAGCTTAAAGCTTGACACATGTCTTGAAAGCACTTGAAATACTAACTCATGGTAGAACATGAAATTCACAATATTAAATATCAAGTCATAATTTGGAAGTTGTAAAATAATCATGTATCAAAAACTTCAAGAAAACATCATAGAACTCATTCTTGACTCTCGAGCTCAAATATCAATATATATATATATAGTCAATAATAAAAATTCTCATAGAAAAGCTTGAATCATGACTCTTATCTCAAATAATTCGAAAATCATCAACTCATAATAATAATATTCAACTCATGGCATAAGTTCTCAATTTAAGAAATAAAATGATGAAATGGTCATGTGTATCGATATTGAATAGCTCAAATATCATAAATCATTGATAAAGTAATTTGGGTGTAAACCCACTTTGCAAAATCATGGATTTCAATAGTAGAAATTAAATCTTTGGGCACAAGAACGAAAGAAGTGTTCTTGTTCAAACCCCACATACCTTGATTATGGATTTGAATGAAGAAACTTGTTATAGACTCCTTTTTCACTTCTTGAGTTAGGGTTCTTGATGCTTTTGACTTGGGTACCTTGATCTTGAACCAATTTATAAAATCTATGGTTGGATTCTTGATGTTCTTGGAAAATTTGGATTGGATATTTTAGAGAGAAATCCTAGTATTCTTGATGAAATGGAAGAAGAATAAAGTTTTCTTCTTTACTCGAATATATATAGAGGGTCAAAATGGGTGGAAAAGACCAAAATACCCTTTTAAAAATGCCCCTTAATTGCTGAAAAAAATGACTGACGACATCCGTGATAGGCCGTCAGACCCGTGATAGGCCATCACGAAATGTCGTCACAAAAGGGTCGAATTTTTTATTTTCTGCCTATGGCTGACGACGTCATCAAAAATGGCGTCAGAAACGTGACAGCCCGTCAGAACCGTCGTCACCATTTTCCAGCTTGATCATGTTTAAGTAAAATAGGCATAACTCTTTGCTCCGATATCCGATTTTCGCAAAATTGGTATCGTTGAAAAGATAATTTTATTATCTATCTTTTGATAGGTCATGAGCTCAAAAATTTCAAGTATAATGAGAGATATTCTTGTTTGAACTTGACTATACCAATATCCTTCCCAAGAACTCAATCGGTAACGAATGTTTTCATTCGCCCAATAGTTAGGACATCTTTAAGGCCTTAATACACACCATCCTTGATTATAAAACAACCAAAGCACTATAATTTATTTCTCAAGATCTTGATTCATGGTTGCACTATTGGTTAGAGTCTCGAGGAATTACAAAATGGCTCTAACTTCCTCACCGAGTGTCTGATTAGGGTGAATCTTATGTCGATGGAAAGCTTATCCAATTCTCCACATTATAGAGAGTAGAATTTAGGGAAATACAACATGAGATAAATAAAAATCACTTTGAAAGTCATCCATATTCACTCAAAAGATGGATTTAGGCTTAAGAAACGATCGGGGTATTACAACTTACTTCATATTCCTCAAAATATTTAGCATTTCTAGTCTCACGATTTTAGGAGAATGAAAAGAACAACAAAATTTAAATCTTTTAACCGCATAACCTATAAGGAAAATGCTTATTATCTTTTATCCCAACTTTTTAAATTCGGATTATAAATCCTCACCTCAGTTGGACATCTCTAAATGTTTAAATGGCTTAAATTAGTTTTCTATTACTTTCATAACTCAAAAGGCGTCATGGGGAAAATCTTGGATGGAAACCTATTTAAAATATACATTTTAAGGCTTCACTATATAAGAATAAATATAAATTTGATCTGCTAATCACGCTTCTTGCAATAACCATTAATATTTGGTTCGTTCTTTCTATCACATTGTTTTGTTGTGGTATTCTTGGCATACTAAAATGAGCAATTGTATGGTTCCTTCTTTATATCACATCATTTTGTTGTAGTGTTCCTGGCATGGTATAATGAGCAATAATACCTTCTTTTTCAAGTAACTCAGTAAATAAACCTTTAATTTGTCTTTTTTCTGTGTACTTATCATAATATTTTTCAAACATATCAGACCTTACAATTTTGATCTGAGCTTTAATTTATTTCTCTATTTCTGTCTTAAAAACTTAAAAAGCATCAAGTGCTTCAGCAAATAGAGATACATATATCATGAATAGTCATTAATAAATGAGATAAAATATCTCTCACCATTCAAGAAAGGGGTAGAAAAAGGTCCACAAGTATCTGTATATATGATTTCAAGCAGTTGAGAACTCTTATTGGCACTTTTAGTGAATTTGTTGATCTGCTTATCCTTTGTGCAATCTACACAAATCCCAAAATCAAAAAAATCAAGAGCTTCAAGAACTCTATCATTAACTAACATTTTGTTTCTATCAATAGAGATGTGCCCATTCTCTTGTGCCAAAGAGTTAATGAGTTCTCATTGATAATATATCTCTTAGTGTTAATTTCTTTATCATGTAGAGTTAAGACCTAACATCCAGCCGTGGGGGCTAGCTCAAGTTTAAATAATTTTCTATACAAATTTTCAAAAGAAGTAACTTTATTTCCTTTCAAAAGTTTAATTGTAGGCAAATAAAAATTGAAATCATAATCAGTTATTGAATACAATGGAATATACTTTCTCCGTCTAAATTTGTGTGACATGCTTTCTTTTTTTCGTCCGTCCTAAAAAAAATTTTATATTATCTTATTTGAAAATTATTTAATGGCATCATTCTCATTTTATCCTTACTGGGTCAAACTTAATTAAAAAAGACAACCAAAAAGTGAACATAAAAGTCACTTTAAAGGAGTAATTTTATAAATTTTATAAAGTAATCATTTATTTCTTAAACTCTGTATTCGGTCAAAAGACGACATATAAAATAGAATGGAGGGAGTTAAAGTATTTTTTAAATTTAATTAAAAATCATCTTTTAAAATGAGCCTAGAAGTCCCCTCATCTTCCACATATGATGTCGCTCTATTATCAGGATAAACATTTTGTTCACTTCCTATTGGCTTATTTCGAGTTGAAAAATTTTGCATGATTTTGACAATACAACTTGTGGAATTAGAATCAATTCACCATGTATTAGTAGAAACGTCAATAAAGTTAGATTCATAATATACAAAGGTAAAATTATATTTCTTCGTAAATCATATCTTGTATTTTAAGCAATCTTTCTTCATGTGTCCCTTCAAGAGTCTTTGTCAAGATTATCTTTCTACTTTATAGGAACACTTTTGCTCTTCTTTGCATTTCTCTTATCATGAGTCACCAAATTAACACTTTCAGGTATTTCATGTTCAACTTCTCTTCTTCTTGAACACACATAATCAAGAGTTCATTAACTGACCATTTATCTTTGTGTGAATGGTAAGATATCATAAACGGATCATATTCTACAGAAAGAGAGTTGAGAATAAAATGCATAAGAAATTGCAAACATATCAACCTCAAGGAGCTTAAGTTTAGCAGAAATATCTCTCATTTCATAATGTGCTTGCACATTGTACGACTTTTATCAAATGTCTTACTTGAGAGCCTATTCATAAGGGTGATGGTCAATGCCTTATTAGAACTTACAAATTGTTCATCAATTGCAGTAAGTTTTAACCTTGTCATTGTCAAGTATAGAACCTTTAATGCTTTGGCTTATATGAGCTTTTATGAGCATTTAAGATCAAGTGATTAGATCGCTCCCACTGCTCATAAGAAACTTAGTCTTTAGCGTACTTGATTCTGTGAACTTAGCGGTTCGTGCACACTAAATGTCAGATTCAAGTCTGAGCATTCTTAAGTGAGAAGGACTTCCTCCTTCCATTAAGTAAAGTTGTCACAAGACAACATTGAAATTTGAGCATTTTCGTTAAATATTGCAATAGAAATTGTTTGAACAGCAAACCAATAATGCACATACGCAAGCTATGAAATACATAACCATCAAAGTGAATCGTGTAAATACCGATTCTTTAGTAAATTCTAAACTTTTCTATGGGCAGAGATTGTAACCTAAGATTCCAGACATTTATTGACTAAGAAAGAAATCCACCATGACAAAAATACTATAGATGAGGTTGCAATCCATGCATAGAATTACTTAATTTTATTAGACTAGTTAATCAAATAAAATAAGAAAAATAATCAACGCATGTGGGCACAGGATAATTTTAAAATTGAAAGATTTACTATCTATTTCAATTAATCTAACCAAACTAGTTACCTCACTGTGGAAAAGGCTACTTTTTTTATAAGATAATTAAATTTTATTAAATGTCATTATTATATCTTAATCACCTAACTTTATATGATTAAAGAATTTAGTTTTCTTTATCATATACTAAGAATGTTGTGCCTATCAAAAATGACATCTCAAAGTGTTTAACTTTGGTAATTAACTTAAACAAAATGTTAATTATCTAAATGCCAAAACGGATCAAATAGGCAGAGCCTACATCAAAGGCAAACCGATATACAAAGTATCTCGAGTTAATCGAAAAAAACCACACAACAAAGAAATTGATTGAGCCTACATATTTTTTGTTAAAACATTAATTCCTTAACCATAATAATAATAAATTGCATACGATAAGAGAATAGGCAGAGCCTACTTATCTCTCATTCATATCAATCTATATATATATATATATAAAGGAGAAACATAGAAGAGGTGATATGGTACCTTTCTATGATCTCCATTGCTATTTATCTTTTTTGTATTTTTTTGACTATTTTTTATTTTAAAAGATTAAAAATTCATCTTAACATTATACACAACATTAAAGATTGTCATATTAAATTTCTATCATCGTCAATGCTATTAAAATTTTCTTATTTATGTGCTATGTAAAAACAAATAAAAATCACTCCTTAACACTCTTATTCATGAATAGTACTAGAAAATGAAAAGTCAATAAAATTGTTATCATTTAATCCTTCCAAAACTAATATTTGTTTGCTATTTGATTTCACGTGCTTTTTCTAATTAAAACAAAATCAATTATGACAATTAAACTAGACAAAATACATTTTCAGATGTTACAACGTATCATTTTCCACTTCGTAATTGTTAATCCTCTTAATCTCTATCATTAATCACATTCATTCACAACTTTTTATGTACACAACTTGTGCCTTTATAAATTGGACAGAAAATGTTAGTCCACTACACTTTTGTGTTTCATCATCTTATATATTTTTTGTATTTGTATGTATAATTTTTTATTTTCTATTTATTGATCATTTTCTCTCCTTATTATTATATTGCTTTGTTTATTTTTTCACATTTTGTATGATAAGATGATAGGTATGTCTTTTTTTTCAGGTTGATGAGCTTGATGTTTCAAAGGTTTTCTCTTCAACTTTCATTCATTATTTCTTTTTTTTAATAATTAATTCCTTTTCATTATTTATTTTAATAATGCGATTTTGATAAATTAATAAAACATGTAAGATTGGATATATATATATACATGTAAATCATTAGTCTATTATTTAACAGTTTAATTATGTATTATGTTATCTAACCTATTATGTATAATAAAGAAAAAGTTTTTACATATCATGTGGTGTTATAATTGTTTCAAGCAGAGGTTCCATAAATGTTTTACTTTGATTTTTGAATTTTGTTTAAAGATTTCAGCATAGGTAATTTTTTTTTTCTAAATCTTATCAATCACACTAGAGATTTGAGAATAAAATTATTAGTAACTTTTTAGCAAATAAAAATAAATAAATTATATCACTTCTATAATTGCTCGCTACTTTTATTAGACAACATTCTCATAATTAATGTCTATATCTCATATTTCATATTTATATTATTCTAAAAGTAATAACATATAAAGTTCAAAACTAAATTAGTAAAATGTCAATCAAAAGTTCAACCTCCTGTATACCCATTAAATTCTCACCCTTTAAATTTAATTTAATTCATTGAAAGATTATAATTCATTTTAGTAATTTAAATAAAAAGAATACGAAAAAGTAACTAGCTCTTTAAACACAAAAAAGTAGCTACATACACATAATCAATATATATATATATATATATATATATATATATATATATATATATAGGAGAAACATAGAGGAGGTGATGTGACACTCCTCTATGATCTCTATTGCTATTTATTTTTTTTGAGATTATTTTGATAATTTTTTAATTTATTTTTTTTGGTAAGAAAAGAAATATTAAAAAATGATCAAAATAATCACAAAAAGGACTAAAAGTTCACCTTAACATTTTTAAATTTTAAAAGACTAAAAGTGCACCTTAACATTATACACAACATTAAGGATAGTCATATTAAATTCCTTTCATCATCAATGCTATTATATTTTTCTCATTTATGTGTTATTTAAGAAAAAAATCAAAAATCACTCTTTAAACTCTCTTAATCATGTTAAATATGCAAAAATATATATATATATTTGTGAAAACTCAATTATATATATATATATATATATATATGTATATTTGTTTTTACTTTAGAAAAAAATAACAAACAAATTGAAAATAATAAGCATATATTGTGCACTGATTCTGTATTTTATTCTCATTTATTTTCTTATGATAAAAATGCTAAAAAAGATGTGTGTATTGTATGTTTTCTCTATGTAACTTATTTAGTTTGAATTTTTAATATAGCAAGTTTGTATTTTCATTTAGATGCAAATTAGTTATTATAATTTTATGTATAACTCATGTTTATAAATCCGATTCAATCAGAATAGGAGCATTCCATGAAATCTAAAGTAAAGGAAAGAAAAAGAATCAATAATGAGCTATTTTTTTACACTGAGTTTAATAACCAAAATTATTTATATTGTATTTACTATATCTAACGTTATATCTATCTCTCTCTATATGGTAACGTTACACATTAAGTAGGTGATGTGTCACAATTCTTGCTGTGTTTTGTACAATTTTAAAAAATGTCAGTAAATTTATTGTATAAATTTAATTTAGTTAGAAAAATAAAAAAATCAATTATTAAAATAAGAATTGACAAAATCATAATATAGATATTTTAGTAGAATCAGAGATATAGAAAATTATTAAAAGTTTTTATACATTATGAGAGGGTAATACAAAGATTTTCTCCTTATGTTTTGTCTAAAATAGGTTCAAATATTAAGAAATATTCCATATTAAATTACATAACACAATTAGATATCTAATAAATAAATAAATAATCATATATTTTGTATATGTAGATATTCACATAAAAATTCAATCTATTAAAATCAAACTTTACATTCATAAGAAAAATAAAGAGAATAGTTTCACAGATGTACAAAGCATCTTTAAAAAAATTGAATTTATGATCACGCGAAGCGTGATTGAGTTCACTAGTACATATATAAAGGAGACTCTAAGACAATCCTATGTGGCATGTCTTAGAGGCATCCAATACTATTTATCTTTTTTGTGATTTTTTTGGCCATTTTTTTCCTTATATTTGAATATTTTTCTCCTTTTTATATTTAATGTCTTTAATAAAGATAATTATTTATAACTCACACCTTCAATTATACTCTTAATAATATCAATAAATTCAACCTTTTAATCTTCATAACCCCAAAATTTAATTAATAAGTTTATGACACCTTATGGTATTCCTCTATTTTACCTATACAAATTTATAGTTTGTTTCATGAAAATTTCATTCAAGGTTATCCTTTTTCTTCTCCATCACCATATCAAGTTATGCTTAACAAAGTTGTTATTCCAGTTGTTGCTTGCATCAAGTAACTTTCGGCGGTCCTTGTATACATTTACCTTATCAGACTGATAATAGTATGCCCTATAGGTTCATAGTATTATAGATGCGTAGTTTTTCTTGTAAATCATGTCTCCATCTTTTGGAGCTGTTCTTTGTTTTCTTACTTTCCGTTCCCCCGTCTTCTTTGGATTTATTGTTATTTTGATATTAGCCATTAGATAGGATGGGGCTGCTAGATGAAGAGTTTGTTTTATGCTTCTGACTTTGGATTTTTAATTTTGTGTTCCCTTATTAGATATAGTTATACATGTATACATAATGCTCACTGTTTAATTCCATTCGTATGATTCTAATTAGTTTGTGTATTTAAGCTTGAACAACACAAATAATCACATTTTGAAAGTAAATACGTAACTTGCACATCTGAAATATGAAAAGTAATGGATATATAGTTTCTTTTAGAATTGCTAATTAAATTTTAGATGGCATTACAAGTTGAAACCTGAAGGAGATATCTTTAAATTCAAAAGAGATATTATAACTAAAGAATATATTTCGTTTGTGATAGTTATTTTAAACTCCACGAAAATTTCTGAATTTTGGCGCTTAAAAAGTTTACACTGATTTGTAATAAATGGCTGGCTAGGACTGTCGGCTAAGTTTTACGGCAGGTTGCTTCGCAAGTCAACTCTCACAGCCGGAATACAGTGACATTATTTTTTAAAAACATCAAATCTCATGAATTGTTTTTGGTGTTTGAATCAACAAAACTATTGAACTTCATGAATTGTTTCTGAAATTTAAATTAATAAAAATTTAAACTTCTGGATTTGATCCTAAACGTTGCAATTCGGAATCATCTTGAAGTTTCACTTATTAAACTTTCAAATTCGAACAAAATTGTATTCTTTTTTAGTTAGAGATATATATTTATCCAAATTTTATTTTAGAAATAGAGGGCCACTAAAGATTCATGGCCTGAGACTAGCCCAACTCTCAAGGTGAGTTGTTCCATGAAGTTTTTTATGTAGTAAAAATAGGGAGTTACGGGCTGCCATTTATTATCTTACTATTATTTTTTTGGCATTTTTTAGTTATTTTTTCTTTATATTTGAATATTTTTTTATTTTTATATTACATGTCTTTAATAAAGATAATTATTTATAACTCACATCTTCAATTTTACTCTTGATAATATCAATAAATCCAACCTTTTAGTCTTCATACCCCCAAAATTTAATTTATAAAATTGTGACACCTTATGATATTCCCATATTTTACCTATATAAATTCATAGTTTGTTTCATAAAATTTTTCATTCAAGATTATCCTTTCTCTTCTCCATCACCATATAACTTGTGAATAAATCAAAGTGTGAAAGAAAAGGACAAAATAAAAGTAAGAAAAATTTCATTTTCAGAAAAAATTTTCATTTTCAGATAAAATTTTCATTTTCAGGATATTTCTTTGCATCTTTTGTGTTTGGTCACATTTTTTTAAGTATACTTATATATTTATATTATGGATAGTATTAATTTTGCATCACTTTTTATCAAAGATACAACAACAACAATATACTCAGTATAGTCCTACCAAGTGGGGTCTTGAGAGGGTAAATGTATTCAGTCCATACCACTACTTAAAATGTGAGATAGAGAACCTATTCCCGATAGACCTTCGGCCCAAAAAGTAATAGTAATAGTAAAAAGTAGATCCGCATCAAAGTACATGTTAAAAGAAATGGTCTAACTCAATTGTTTTATCTTATGAGATGTTATTCAAAATTTTCAGGTGACCAGGGTTACCACCTGCTCAAATAAATTAGCCTACTCGCATTAAAATCATCTAGAAAAAAAATGTGATTACAATACTTGTGAACACTCAAGAAATAATAAATTTTGATTATTAGTTACGATCAAAAGAATAATTCATAGAATCATGTATAGATCGAATTACTTTTTTTTTTTCTAATAGTTACTTTGGTTAGTATAATTGTAATAAAAATATTATAAATATTAAACATAGAACTTGATATTATATTAATAATTATCTAAATTATTTATTCAAGAAAGACGAAGGAAAAATTATTTGAATTTTTATGTGAATAATACTTTTTCTTTTTGTGTATTTAAGTTATTTTAACTAACTAATTTATTTTATCTATATATTATATGTTAACAAATTTTCTTCAACTGGTTATGAACTATATATATATATATATACTCATGCAACCTACAAAATTAAGAATTTGTGAAGACAATATAGCTAAATATAACACATAGATTAGTCATTATTATCTTTTTATCTCCCATCTTTAGCACATTATTACACATTAATAAAGATATGTTGTTGTAATCTTTTCTTTTTCTCTTAATTAATTTTATTAATGTGTAATAATGTGCTAAAGATGGGAGATAAAAAGATAATAATGACTAATCTATGTGTTATATTTAGCTATTCATGTGATAATCTACAATAATGTATCATAACACCAAAATTATTAGTTTTCCTACATAATAACTTCTATTATCATTTCACTTCTACTTGATAACAATCTATGATTTAAAAATTGTGAAAATTAATTATGATTGAAAATTATTTAGGATTCATAAGAATATATATAAAATAACAAGAATATAAGTAATCATGAATTTTTGATCTTTGCTTTTTTTCAATTGAAAATATGAATGAACATATCATTAAGCGATCAATATCCTCAAATTCAAAATACACATATAAATTAACATTATAATTATCATTATATTTTGTTTTGTAAATTATCATTTTTTAAAAAAAATACAAACTAATGAAATACACTGTGATTATTATAGTATTTAGAAAACTGAAAAAAATTATATTATAAATTTAAAAAAGCTCAATAACGCGCTAAAAAGTTCTCTAGTTTATTATAATTCCAAACAGCAGAAGAGATGGGACAGTGCTTTGAATATATTAATATGTACTTGGCGGCTTTACAAATGTTCAAAAGCTCTAGGTTATCATGCAACTTCAATCAAGAATCAAATTCATTACATGCATTATATATAGACATATGAAATACAAATGTCATGTGATCAAAACTTTGAGAAAATAACATTACTTATTTGATTCTTTCGAAACATGTCAAGTAAATTAAAACTTTAGGGTTTTGAATTGCTGAGATTTTAAGTCAACTCAAATAGCAATTATTTATTACTTGGAACAGTAGCAATAAGAAAAATTCAAGCAAAATCATATATAGGCTAAATTATCACTGGCCATCACGTTGCTTTATCACTATTAATTCAGATAGTACGAGTCTCATTGAGCTTCTACACATCAACATAAACAGACTTTAAAATCAGATGACACAAATACCAAACAACATAGGTAAAGGCAGGCTCTTAATACCATATGTTGATTTTCAATATATATCAGAAAGACAACTATCACAACCGGAGCCGAGGTCCTGGCCGCAACAGGTATCCCAAATCACGAAGGCCCGAGATGCCCCTTAGCATAATATCATAAGCATAATACATAAATCAAAGTGTGGAAGATATACTAATGTTCAATGGAAACTTATAATCCAAAATGCATCAAGAAGTTGTGACAAAACAATACTCAAATTCTGTTTTACACCAATCTATGAAGCTTCTACTGGACTGAAAAACAATAGTCTGGCTAAACCGGAACAAAGACCCCCGGCTAGACCATAAAACTGACTTTAGATTACATATAGAAAAAATGTCTTCCGGTGTAAGGAAGGCTCACCAAATTCTGAAATCTGGGAACAATCTACTATTGAGCTGGACCCCGAAACTGAGCCTTTGAACCACTAGCTAGGGGGTCAATACTCGAAAGTACTGATATGTCGAACAATCCAAAAATAACACATACTTCATGTAAAATAAGTGAGCATTATGAACAACAATTTATCATAATATGTCAATAGAAACACATGGGCATAACCAATGAGCTTCAAAACATTCTTGTAAGTTATGACTCAACTCTTTGTTTTACTTCTAAGCTAGATGGTGGTACACCCTACGTTTCTGCAATCCCACGGGCTATAGGGAATCCTCCCTTGACTCGACAGTCAAGCCCCCAAATTCAAGTTTGTCGCAAGGATTGGGGTCCTACATACTATTCTAGTATACCAGAGCTCGAGGGCAAGTATACATTGGCCATTGCCAATCATGTCTCCCGAATCGGCAAAACTCGATTTCCAGCAATGAGCCCTTACAATCAAATGTCTTCTTCGGATAACCAACTCTCTTTAAGCCCAATTTTAGTCCTTTAAAATCATGCTTCGTGCTCAAAAACGTTCAATGCTTATTCTGTTAAGGGTTCATAATAGGATATCGTCATACCCAGTCTTTCAAGTCATTCATATCTTATCATATCAAATCCATAGCCCTTCTTATTCAAAATCATGCAAATGACCACCAAAAGATTCATAAAATCACATGAGAGTTTTTATTTCAAAAGCACATGAAAACTTATGCCAAATCACTCTCCTTTCAATACTTTAACATACAATAGTCACCTCTTTCATCAATCACGTGCATTTTTTTATTAGGAAACATGAGCATCTATAAATCAAAGAAACCTCCTCTCATTTATTCATAACAAAATTTCAATCCATAAACGTTAGCAAAACATTTAATCTCAAACTTCTAACCATCTATGTAAACAACCCACAACATTGTTAAGACAATGAATTTCATAACAAGTGAGGGAATTGTGTAAATCATGTTCTCATATAACTTCTCAAACTAATAACACATGTACTTATGAAAATAATTCAAGCTTGGGGAACAATCCCACAATTCATACAAAATTTCATCATAAAATGGGGTTTTCAATGCATGTTCTTCAATAATTTTGAAACCCACTTCATATACATAATTATATAACTTTAAAGCTTGTTTAAAACAATAAATTTATCCCATGAGATTTAGGATAGTCCCACATACCTTTTGATGGAGAAAAATTGAAGAGGACGTAAAGAAATTTGCTCTTGGAGATCAAAATCTTCAAACACTAGGTGGTTTCTCCTCTCTTGTTGAAGGAAAGATGATTTGGGGATTTGATAAGTGAAATAACGTATTTAAAGACCCGATTTTCGTCCATATATGATTACGAACAGTTATAGGATGGTAAAAGACCTTATTGCCCTTAAAATAACTCAAAATGGAGCACTTTTTGACGCTCGAGAAAGGCTTAGCGGCGCTAGCCAAAGCCAACCCCAGAGTGGGCAGCGCACACCAAAAGCCAAGCCCATCCAGTGGCATTTGGTTATTCCCTTGCGGCGTAGGCCCAACATGGACCCTGGACAGGGTTCCATTCAGACACTCATAACTTTTGACTCCAAATTCGGATTGAAGAACGGTCGGTGGCGCTGGAAAGAAGACTCAAAGGTCTTTAATTTGATATACTATGGGTCACATAGCTCCTCATATTCTAGAAGTAATGGTCGCTGAAAGTTGACCCAAGAAAAATCACCTAAAACTCAACTAATAAGAATGTGCTCTACTTAACTTTGAGCTAGGAGACTTTTATGACGTATACTCATCTTCAAAGATGTTCTCGCACTAAAGCATTGTCATTCACACTTATTTCCAACTAGAAACCATTAAATTTGGGTCTATATACATCGGGAAGACAGTTCAAATTTAGCCCGAAAAAGCGGGGTGTTACATTATCTATCCCTTGGAATCATTCGTCCTCGAATGATGGGCAGGAACTTGTTGAAGCTGTAAAAATATGGAATAAAGAATCTTAACCTCGCATTGGACATTTTTCTTCAACAAAAGATGCAAAGGCATCAAAAGAGCTTCATAATAACCCCAGTGAATCATGTAAGCACGAAGCGTGAGATAATAAGAATTGACATAGAGATGACCTTGCACATGAGTCCTAGGGATCATGATCACCACAACATAAGGCATGACTTTATTAGGTGATCATAGGTCTTGATTTCATTGGTACTCGACATAGAATAAGGTTTCGTGGGAGATAGGAATAGAAGTATTGTCTACCTTACAAGATGCAATGAATAGACCTTAAACTTAGAGACATTACTCGTCTATGCCCCAAACAACAAATAACATACTTCATCATTTCCAATTAACAATTCTCCCATAACACACCTAACCGCAAGAGTTTGAGTCCCGGCGTATAGTACTTCCATGTTGAAGCCAAACCCAGAGTTAAAAGGTGCTAACTTAAGCTACGGGACCCTGTACTCTACATCTCATTAAGAATATTACTCCGCCTTATCACTATAATCAACATCCTCAGGTCTTAAATCAAGGAGTACTAACCACATAGCACATTGGTTTGTGGATTCATTAATCACAATATTCAAGCCTACCTTCACTAAACCCACTTTATGGATCTCCCCACAAAAAAAAACAGCAACTTTACTCACTCTCACAAAGATTTTCATCACATAACCACTTCTTAATTATTTCACCTAACGCAAGCTCGTTTCCCTCCTCCATCTTCATCTATAACCTTAGCTCAAGGTAGTCACCCCATAATTTAAACAATACGAAACATCCACTCTCTTATCTAAAACACTACTACGCCTTCATAACCACTAACATACTAACATAAGGAAGTTTATTGAGGGACTAGAACACAACCATCAAGAATGGAAGTAACATTATTCAATTATAACCTATATTTGCTTATCTACTCAAGATGGGGCATGAGATGCCAGATATGATACAATAGGCACAAAGTGCTTCATATATCAAATGTCTAGATCGTAGATAGAGAGTTGTTTGGACGTAAACATACACAGTATGAGTTCTTAGGACTGGGCACAGTGAGAAACATGTGAGCATATATCATGAACTGTATAGTATAAAGGCGGAATTCATGAGTCAATGACTGAGACAAGGATTGCCACTTGAAATGATTGCTCCTCATTTAAAGGACTGAAATTGTCCATGAATTTGCATAAACCTTATCACTCTGGCTAATCCCGACATAAAATAAATTGGTAATATATAGAAAGAATAATTCCTTATAACTAAGCATGATATGAGACATGGATTTGTGGGTCATGAGCATCATAACATAGAACTTGAATACTTGAAAGATTGGACTACTGAGACAATGCTTCTAGTTGGGAGGTTGGAACATGGACATAAGTTACATAGAGAACTCGAACCGTAGGCATAAGCAGGACTTGAATACATAAGACGTTAGTAGAATAACCTCTTAAATCGAAGTAGGAGGAGTTTGCTTGAATAGGAATGAATTTATCATGACTCTTTCATGACACTTGCCACAACAAGAAAATTCAGGAACTACCTTAAATCATCATCTCCCCCTTTAATCAAAGTCACATTACTAGACTTGAGAATATAACCTCTCATCAAATCTATACCCACAACTCTCAACAGAAACAGGGGGTATCACTATACACATGAACTCTAGGCTCGCACTAATACACGATTATATGAAAAGTAATAACTTATTGGTATGACATCCTCCAAGGGCACTACTCTTAACTTTTGCTAGCCTCTATAGCCATCACCCTACAACTCATACTCTCACGAGCATACATATCCACACTCCTTATCGCATAACAATCCATTCTACACTACCTAATATTCTAACATTAGATCTCTAATTACATAACTTACAACTTAATAAATTTTGTAAAACTATACCACAGGTGCATATTATCTACCTATATTTCCTCAATTCAACTCTAAAGAACACCATACAAAAACTCCCCAGACTTCTACATACTACAAAATTCAAGAACATGAACTAGGTACACATGACACTTATACATATAAAACCTTATCTAACAACATGCTACCTGAGGGTTCAACTTATTCTTATATACTAAAACGCTCTTATCCGCTTAATGACTTAGCCACAATTCATCATTTTAACACTATCCCTCATGTATATCACAATTATCCACTCATTTTCCCACAAGTTTTCGAACAGCCTACTAACTTACTCCCATAATTCTCGTATTCACTATCCTCAATTTAACATTCTTATCACCACAATCCATTTCTATAGTTCAAGCCTAGTGTCTAGCACCAACCATGTACCACCAACGAAACATCCCGCAAATATACTAACCCGATGAATAGAGAAAACAACCTAATTCCCTTATTTCACTTAACTACGACCTACAAGCTCATCCTCTCCACAACACTACCACTACACCTTAGAATCTACTACACACCTTCTCACATGTTGTACTAGTTTACCGTTACTAGAAAAAAGAAAATTAAAGGGGCAAAGTCACATAATGAGGGTAATCAATCTTATTCTTTTAATATGACTCATTACGATCTTATCTACATGTTCTACTTTCTTACATTAAATCTCCTTACCCATGCATACATTCCCACTATCTTCAAATTCCATATACACACCAATGTCTACCCATAACTTATTGACTAATATACCCCTTTCCTTTCACAGCCTACAAATGATTTCTACAACCACCATAACTATCCATTCTGAGCTCCTTCCCTATTTAAATAAATAATAATCATAGCTAATCACTCCCTCCACGGGCTACCACACACTCTACTAACTTTGCTACAATATTAGTCAATCACCATAAAAAGGCACACCACCCTCTACTTAAGGGTACACAACTACATCTACCTTCCTCACTCAAGATTTATCCTCACTTCTAACTTCTAAACTTATGGCTTCGTAGAACTAACTTTGGAACCATTTTACTACTCATAGGTTATGACACCTTATCACATACTACTACTCGGGTGGAAATATTGTTCAAACATTCTGCCACATCTCTACCCTTAAGAATGACATATGCAACAAGGATTCTAAACGGGACTGAATACACTTCATAACTTAGACTTAAATACATGATGGATATAGATATGGGTATACACTTGAATCGACACAATTGATGCACTAATGGACTCTTCTTAAGTCCTTGTGCCATTTCATTGAGTACTCAACCAGAAGGGACTACATCGCTTAGACACTAAACTTTTGCACTTGTATCGTCTCGACAATGAGACAGCCAATAGAATTAGAGCAAGGAAGTAATTTTTGATAACTTTCATATGGACAACACAATAGCACAAACTAGAATATGAAAGAATGGAAAACATCTCCTAAATGCCTCGTAGCTTCCTCCTTATAAGTGTGGCGCGCTACACACCCATAAAAAGGACTCTACTCGACACGGCTTCGTAGACACCCTAGGACTATGAACCGTGCTGAAACACCCTGGGTTTTTTACCCTTAGAAATTTTTGGACTTTGAGCTCATTGGACATCATACGAGTTGGGGTACTAGTTGTATGATGTGGTACAGTTTAGGGACCCTAACTCATATGTTTCACATTGTGTTTTATGTCACTTACCATCCAAGGTACGACTAGGCATCTTACTAATCATATGATAGGGTACTAGAAGTAAAGAGACAAATCGTATGATGCCCCAAGTCTTGTCCAAAGTATTCTGACCAAGGTACGGTTCAAAGGGTACTGGTCGTATGTTAAGATATGAGTTGGCCCTTGTGTGGTTGTATGTTGGTCAGTATTGAGGTCCAAAAGGATGCCTAGGGTACCACTCATACCCTAGGGTACGATTTAAGGGGTGTGGTTGTACCATCCTACAATCAAGCTTTCAGCTTTTAAGCTGAGGACGTTTTAGACATTTCCCACCCTAAAACCCTTAAGTCCCCACGTCTTATTACTCATTGTGGCCTCTCATAACATACTTGGAAATAACAAAACACTCCAAAATCCTCTCTAAACTCTCTCTTGAAGATTGGGGACTAGGGTTCTTCAAAGGTGTTCATCTAGAGACGTCCGTGAATCTTCGTAAATAAAGCATGTGACTCTTACCTCATTGTTAGTTCTCAAATACCATGTGTTTTAAAGTGTGATTATGATTCTTAGATGGTGGTTTTGAAACCAAAATTGAGGGTTTTGTTGCATATGATTGAGTATTGTTTACTGATGTTGGGTGAATTTATGCATTCTAGTGCTACTATTCTAGCTTATTTAGCCTTGTTTTGAGGATGATTCTTATGATATATGTGTTGATAATAATATAAATGAGCATTTATGTGTCCAAGTATGTGTTTACAATGTTTAATGGTGATTTCAAATGAGTTTTGATTCAATTTGAGCATTTAGAAGTCAATCAAGAAAACCAGTGTAACTAACTTGAGCTAGGTGTTTTTCTAGTCTCTTGTGTTGGGTTCTAATGTGTTTTAATGAGTTACTAAGGTTTTTATTATGTATTTATATGTAAAACAAATTAGTTATAATGTTCAAGGGTCAATTGGATCAAGAAAAGAGTGAAAACAATGAGTTAAAGCTCAATGTGAATTTAGCCTATGCTTAGCTCGTGTTTCTAGTTCATCGGTGAGGATGTTGTGTTGTTTTGAGCTCTTAATTGATTTGTTTAATGATTTAGGATGCTTGGTGAATGGATTATGATGATATATGAAGGATATACAAGCTTCAAATCAAGTGGAAACAACTCAAAAAGGCTCGTAAATGACCAAGGAAGCACGAGACACAAGTTGGACGCAATTTGGACCCCTGAAAAGTATGGGGCGCGTGTAGACTGTATAGGTGGCCAATGGATGAGTTCAAAACATCATTAGATTCAGAAGAGGCCCACGTTTTTTACTATCTGGCGCGTGTAGCTTATATTGGAGTTTAAGGAGGCCTCGTGATACACTGAAATCGCGAACAGCTACTGGAATTTGACAAATTTTTTGACAATTGTGAATTTGCATGTCACTGCGTCGCGCCAACGCCCAAAATCGAGAAAATTTTGCCCGGCTGAAGGAAAACAGAGTGTAAACCTAATCTAACTTGGTTTATAACTTTTCTACTATAAATATAACGTTCCAAATTCCGTTTAATCATCTTGGGACATCTTGGAAACCCTAGATCAACTTGGAACATCATTGGAGGCTACCACAATTTCTTTTTAGGTTTTATCATTCTTTAATTTAGTTTTTTTAATGGTTTGTATCATTATTCCAAGGGATTGGATGATGAATATTTCCCTTTAAAGCTAAAACCCTCTTTTCGGGGTTAAAGCCAAGATCATGAATACTTTCGTTTTGAATAAAGTTTGTTGAATTGCTTATCATTATGGTTGCTTGTTTATTCTTGTTTTAATTATTGTAAGGATTAGCTACCCTTAGAATATATTTATTGTCGACTTTTTTATCTCGAGAGAGGGAACAGGGAGATAGAACATGAGAATAAACAAAATTAGGGTTTTTATTCTTTTATAAAACAAAGAATGGAACTTAGCACCTAGGACAGGGATGTACTTAGGAGCCTTACTTGATTCACACGTAGGATGATAGCTTTAAAACACTTAATTGGATTATTTAAAACACTTTATTCTCCTCTCTTGTTGATGGAAAGATGATTTGAGGATTTGAGAAGTGAAATAACGTATTTAAAGACCCAATTTTCGTCCATATATAATTAGGAATGGTTATAGGATGGTAAAAGACCTTATTGCCCTTAAAATAACTCAAAACGAAGCACTTTTTGAAACTTGGGAAAGGCTTGGTGGCACCTGGCCAAAGCCAACCCCAGAGTGGACGGCGCAGCCAAAAGCCAAGCCCATCCAGTGGCATTTGGTGATTCCCTCGCAGCGCGAGCCCAACGCGGACCCTGGATAGGGTTCCATTCAAACACTCATAACTTTTGACTTCGAACTCAAATTAAAGAACGGTCGGTGGCGTTGTAAAGAAGACTCAAAGGGCTTTAATTTGATATATTATGGGTCACATAACTCCTCATATTCTAGGAGTAATGATCGCTGGAAATTGACCAAGAAAAATCGACTAAATCAATCGATAAGAAAGTGCTCAACTTAACTTTGAGCTAGGAGACTTTGACGTATACTCATCTTCAAAGATCTTCTCACACTAAAGCATTGCCATTCACACTTATTTCCAACTAGAAACCATTGGATTCGGGTCTATATACATCGGGAAAACGGTTCAACTTTAGCCCGAAAAAGTGGGGTGTTACACCAACGCAACGGAATATTAAACAACAACATACCTTTAACCATCATCGTTCAAGTATTGTGGAGAATCATCTTTGTCAAGAACTTTAACAAGCAAATAGGGAAAGAAGAGACCTAAAAACTTCTAGCCTATGTCTATCAACGAGTATATCATGGAGTAACAAGCATATTTATAGGTAGGCTAGGAACTCATAGGCAAATAGCAATAATCCTAGGGACAAGATAATAATTAATTACCAAAATATTTGGGCCACACAAAAGTCTCAAAAGAGACGTGAGTTATAAATGCTAAGCAGTTCCTCTCCCGGAAGACCAAAACGCTAAGAAGCAAATTATCTTCTTAAAACACAAAAAGTAAGCTATAAAAACGATATACAAAAGCCTACTACAACTGAGCTTAGTAAAATACAACAAAGGGAGCGTGAATAACTCATGTTCTCCCAAAATGCTATAGATGCAAGTAACAAGGAAGACAACTTAGTTCTTAATTAAAATACAACAACGGGATTGTGTGGTAAAGAGGAAACATAGACAATTGGTGGTAAACATTAACTCACAAGAATTGTGAGGACAACTACTTTGATGCAGAATACCTAAAGAGTTAAACAAATCTGAGCATTGTGAATTAAAGAACTCTCTCCCATTGTCTGACCTTATGACTTTGACAGTGGCTCCAAACTTAGTTTTGATCATGACCATAAAGAACAATGGTTTCAGACTTCAATTGTAACAAGTGAATCCAAGTATATTTGTTGCAGTCATAAACAATCGTTAAGAAATAAAACTTCTTATCAAAAGTTGGAGTTTTATAAGGTCCCCAAAGATCTATGTGCACCATATCAAAACATGCATTAGACTTAGTATCACTAACAGGAAATGCTAGCCTAGTTTGGTTGGCCAGTGGACATACAGGACATTTATGTGACATCTCAACATCCTTATTGTGATCTAAAAGATCTAAAATCTTTAATACTTGATCAGATGGATGGCCAAGTCTGTTGTGCCATATACTATTGTCCTTTACATTGACTTCTGCAACTAAGTTTCCTTGTTTTCTTTGCCCCTTTGAAGAATTATTGTCTCCATGTTCAGACCTTTTTTTTCTCTACCAATCCCCTTCACCCTGCCATTGTGAAGATCCTGGAAGACACAAAAGTCAGGGTAAAAGGATATAAAGCAAGACAGTTGTCTAGTGACCTTGGATACTAATAACAAATTGATTTTGAAATAAGGTACAAACAACACATCCTCCATTACTGCATTCTGAAATATTGTAGCTTCACCAGTATGTGAAACATCTGCTTTAGTACCATTTGGGAGATTCACCTTGCTCATTCCTGGCTTAACCACTGTACGTGTGGATAATACAGTCTTATCTACAGCTATGTGGGGAGTTGCACCAGAATCTACTATCCATTCTTGTGTCTTAATATGAGACAATGAGCATGCATGGATGGTCCTGCATACTGGTTTCATGTCCACTGTTTCTTCCATATCCTTGATGATTATATCTTCTTGATCCTCCATTGTTATAGTTGTTCTTCTTCCTTTGCTTTCAATCATTTGGATAGCCTATCAGCTTGTAGCAGTTCTCTTTGGTATGTCCACCAAAATGGCAATAGTTACACTTTTTTCCTTTATATCCTTGAGATACATAGCTTGTGTCTGGTCCTCTGTTTACTTGCATGGAGATAGGATCTGATTTCTCAGTGATTGCAACCACATTAGTCAAATGTTGTATCTCATCCTCCATTATCATGGTATATGCCTGATTGAGCGTAAGTGTAACTCCTTTTAGTAGGATCTGTCTTCTAGTTGAGTCATATGAAGATTCAGTCTACTTAAAAACTAAATCAACCTTAACTCATACAGATGATCTGCATACTCCTTTGATTTTGGACAAGTAAATGATGGAGTTGAAACCATAGCATCATACTCATTCCATAGATTTTTCAGCCTTGTGAAGTAGGTTTCCACAGAATCTGTTCCTTGGGACAAAGTATTGATTTCTCTATGTAACTGATACAATCTCATTCGATTGACCTTGTCAAACCTCTCCTTCAAATCCTCCTATACTTCGAATGCATTGGTTGCATATACAATTCCAGTTAATAACTCTGCACTGACAAAACTCATCAGCAATGAAAGCACAATTGCATTACAAGTTTCCCACTGCTCATGCAATTCTTCTCTATAATTGCTCTTGCTACAAGTTCCAGCTACAAAACCAAATTTCCTTTTTCCTAAAAATGTTATTCGCATTAAATGACTCCAAACACCATAATTCTCTGAACCAGTTAACTTGATTGGAATTAAAGTTGCACCAGACACTTTTGAAGCTCCAATATATAGTGGATCACTAGAGTCTATCTTAGGTGCCATTTCAAATAACAAATCAGCTGAACTTCACACTTCACACTGATCTATGGCACACTTTTAACAATTGACACAATTGATCTAAGCAATCGAAAGAACAACTCAAAAAATGTAATCGAACAGAGATATCTAACCACTTGATTCTTCAGCTACAACTTGATTTGCAGCTAAGAACTCAGAGATCTAAACCCTTCTGCAGTTGAATCTCAATCAGCATTGCAGCTACAATAACCCTGGGCTCTGATACCATGATAATATCTACAGCACGACGTGTATACTCACTATCTCATAGCTGGAATAGCTCACAAGAGGAAGAAGAAGAAGATCAAAATGTTTATTAATGTGATAGTGATAACAGGCAATTGCAGCATGCTTCCTTTAGCTAACTTAGGATCTATTTATAGAGTTTGTACAAGATATCTAGAAGCATCTAGAAGCTTCCCAACTTGCACTTTCTTAGCTGGCAAGTTGTTACAACTAACTAACTACTTCCTACTACACAATTAGACAATGCAACAGACTTAAGCAATAAAACAATAACCACAATCTAATATCGACTACTTCCGCTTCATCAATATATGTTTTAGTAATCTTCAACAAAGGGGACAGCGACCAAGTCACAATATAAACTTTGAAAATGAAATCAGACTTACTTATACAGTGATCATCCGTGCACATTCAATGAAGGTAAACTTGAGGTGACAAACCCATCAAATAGGCAAAAAGGTTAGTGGAAGGACTTTGGAGTAAGATCAACTGCAGACAGGTGTTTTCCTGGTGTTATGCTGCAGGAAGAGTAAATTTCACGTATGGTTAATTTTACTAACTATGACAGTAGAGTCAGTCAATTAGTTTTTTGTCAAATTAAAGTAATTGAACTTTACCCACTATATCAGTGAAAGCCACGAACAATCTATTGTAAAGTTTAAGTAATTAATTTACTCACTATGGCCATAAAGACAACTTTATCCACATCGAAGTAAACTCACCCTGATGGGTAGGTTTTTGTCACTACAGTGAGTAAAAGTCTACTGACTTTACTATTATGGTGGATAAAGTTTAGTTAACAACTAATTTGTAACTTCACTGTTATAATTGGATAAGTTTAGTGACTTCAAAGTTATAGTAGGTAAAGCTCAATTACTTTAATAAGACAAAAAGTAGTTCTGTCGGCTTACTGTTGTAGTGGATAAAACTCAGTGGCCATACGTGAAATTAACTTGGTGCAGGAAGCTCCTTGATCGACATTTCTTTCGGGACCTTTAAACTTAAATTATTTGTATCCCATCCAGCATCAGTTAGTTGTTGTAATAGGTCAGGAAATCTATCCTTCAATTCAACCAGGCTCTGTTCAAGCTGATCAAAGATATTATCTGACCAGCCCCAGTTTTGATATAGCCAATAGGTTTGCCATACACTTCGAAACACTGATAGGCTTGTGGCTCCTTCCTGCAGGAAGTGAGAAGAGTGAGCATTGCAAGTAAGAGCTATGTTTCTTAAGCAGAGTATAATTAGTGCATACCTTAAAAGATACAAAGACCTGAATATCCGTTGGGTTCTGTTGATTTACTACAAGAAAATATTTTTCCTCCTTGTACAGATGAAGGAGTTGCTTGATCTGCTGCAAAGATAATAGCAGAACGATTCAAAGATCACCTTTCAAGAATACAGTCATGGACTTAACATATTTGAGTAACACATCACAATTATGATTTCTTTTAATAATCTTACAAATCCAAAAGTTTTCTGAATCCAGATTCTATGAACGTTTCCTTATTAGATCCCTAAGGTCTGAAACAACAATTTCAAAGCCGGAATAACACAAACCAAGAAGATATTTAAACATAAAATTTCAGCAGAACCCTTGAACAATTGAGATTGAAAGTTTTGCATAAGAGAAACCTAGAACCAAAGTCAATGCTGATTTCTGCTATGGGATAAACTAGCATTCAGCCAAGTTTGATAGGAGGCTGATAAAGTTGCTCGCAGGAAAGGCATCAGTATTTGTAAAGATATGACACTTGGGCCTACCTCACCCTAAAAGTTAGCTCATGAGGGGAGGATTACTCAAGTCCATATAAACAAACCACCAATCCATTCCCCAACCAATGTTAGACTTGAACCCACTCTAACACCCCCCTTCACACCAAGGACCCCAACTGGAGTGTGGACTAGGAGCCGAAACGCGGATGGTCTGACTTTTATACAATGTGGATATATGGCATCTGAGCCTAACTCTAAGGAAGAAAGGAAAGGTTAAGAAATTAAATTATATAAAATGAAGGCAATAGATGTTCCCTCATGGACCAGCCAGAAGGTTTTGAAAATGGAAACTGTAGGAATGACAAGAGCAACGTAGATACTTTTAAAGTAGATATTCAGATTAAGTTACACCAGTGCTCCTAAATATTGCAAGTGAAATCATCTGAAAACTTAGAGAGGGATCCATACAAGACAAATATTTGAACCAAGCAGAGAAAATATGTTGCATATTTCCACCCTAAGGAAAAGTCCACACCTTCAAATAAAAAGTATTATAGAAACTCTTGAAGCAGTAACCTACCATGTACTTAACTTCATGAAACTGACATTAACTGCTATTCTTACATTATTCTGCTATTATCTACCCAGGATATAAGTTACTTCATAAGCATAAACCAACTCAACTTGTCATAAATTTATATGTGAGCCAAAGAAGGCTATACCATGGATCTGTATTTTCTCCCATTGATCATCTCCTCCAAAGACACCTCAAAAATAATTCGTGGCCTTAAGAATCTTTGCCACAATAAGATGCTCTCCATCCTATTGCATTCATTGATTCCTGGTCCACATGTAGAAACAGGCTTGACTGACCGCATCGAATTGAAGATTGCACAGAAAACAAGACTGAGTTTACCTGGAACTGTACAGTGTAAAACATGGGAGTTCACTAATATGCGAGCCCGTTTGAGATTTATCTACAAAAGCAGAGTAATCAGAAGCCTACATGCCAGGGAAAATTCAGAAGATGTTACCTTAATTCCAAATTCCGGTTACATTATCATTCATTTTACTCTCTTAGCTGTTTCCTACATATGGAGAAAGAAAGCTTTTGGAAATCTTATTGTCTAAAAAAAGCTTTCAGAAATCTGATAGAGCCAATATATCGAACATTGTGGGACCCCTCTTGTGGTCTATTAAATAGGTGAATTACCTCTTGCTATTAACTTATGCTCGGCGTCCACAAAAAAAAAAACAGATTTCCAAGAGCTTGATAGTATTGCCAAGAATCTGACGTTTCGTACATACTTTTTGGCAAGTCAAAAATGATTATTCAGTATGCTGATAACTAAAAATAAAGTCTCACCGTGTTGAATTGCAGAACTGAAAGAGACTGATAGCGAAACCAAAGATGTAGGATCCGCACACTCAACCATGTAAGTGCCAATGTAGGATACGACTTTGAGATACCAGGTGTATCCTGCAATACATTTTCGGTTATTACAATTTTCAGAAGAAAAAGTAAGATCTAAATCTGTTATTATGGAAAAGATGAGGATTATATTGGTGGAGGACCCTTAGAAAGTTATCATACGATGAGACGGACCTAGCTTGTAACCATATAAAACAAAAATATGCCATACCAAGGCTAGTATGCCGAGAGAAAGACCTAGCAGCTCAGCAGCTACTTCCCACACTTCCTCCTGTCATCAATATTAGGTTATCCAAAAATGCTACAAGGAGAAATCGATAAAATGATCAAACAAAAGAATTGAGAGACAATTGTAATATCATACTTGGTGCTTCAACATGTCGGTGTTGCTCATTTTCGGGTAATACAACAATTATATCTTCTATGTGTTTGTGGATACTATTATCCTTTTTCTTGTTTGGTTTCAGGAAAACACGCAAGCTGGATTACACTACACTGACAATCATATTTACCTACTTACCTACTGATAAATCAGGCAACAAAATGTAAACAAACCTAATTTTGTAGGAATCTACCAATCAGATCTTAGTAAACCAACTGGAGCAGTCAAGCACCATTTGTAACTTATATATCAATCAACTGAGCCCTCAAATAGTTAAAGTTCATAGTACAAATTCTAGGTATTCATTCTGCTTTATTTAGGTCTATTTCATTCCAATACTAGAAAATTATCAATAACAGGTTCTCTAAAGTTCATAGTTATCCATTTACGGACACACAGTTCTCTAGAGCTCATAGATTATTTCTACGCTGGTCATCAAACTACCACAACCCTCCTTTTGTCAAGCTTGAGACCATTAATAATCATATGAAATATCAAAATATATGCATAAACTAGTAAATTGGAGCATTCCAAGAAACTACACATTGGTCTTCCTGCTTAAGAAAACACTGAGGGAGAAAGTATGTATGGTACTTACAATTTAACACATTTATGGAGCTGAAACCTACAGTTACTACAACTATATTTTTTGATAAATTTCTTGATTCACCATAAAAGCTCAACCACTATGGATAAAAGAAAAGGAAAGCATTCCAGCATAGAAACAACTATGCTATCAAAGTCGAGGATCATACGAAGATTAAATTTGGCAAATCCAATTCGCTAGATCTGATCTATGGCCGAAATATTCAAAGTAATACCTTTGCTGCTACGTCTCCCAAATTTCCAGCAATAGCGAAGTGGTTTTGTATAACCCGGAATGAAGGGTCCTTTAGCCCCCTTGCAACAGCCTACTTAAAATATACCAACATTTAAGAAACCTCAATAATTGACTTAGTAAACAACTAGAGAAAAGAAAGATATATATCAGATTCATAGAGAACTTCTACAAAAACTGTACTGCTCATGCAATCATTTCCTAGGGATGCATGAAGACTAACAATATTTTTAGTTAGCTAAATACCTTCGCAAGATTTCCAAGAGATGCCAAAGGCAGGAAATACGAAGGATAGAGAGGGGTACATAGATCAAATATACTGCAAAAGAAATCAATTCCATCAGTTCACTAGAGCCAATTAACTTTGATGTACTCAAGATAGACGAATATTCGCGATACCTTCCTGCACTGCCAACGAAATCTGCAAACATGCGCCATTGTTTAGGATCATCATCAAAAAGATTGCCAAACCGCCCACCTGCAAGACATCAGTCTTTACTAACAGCTTTAATCAGATAGGTCCTTATCTCTTCTCTTATATTTATTTTAAACTACCAGACCAATGAAAAAGCGTCCAAGGGCACCAATGCCATCCTTTGAAACCCATCTGCAAAATGAGTAGGACAAACATAGTGAATTATACTAACAGGTGAGGCAAATATTGAATTCCATCAAGTCAAGGCCACATTACATGCAGATAAACAGCTGACGAAAATGAACAGTACCTGATGGCAGCAGCTGAAGCAGCTGCGGAAGTTCCTGAGAAAGAGCCCACACCAACCGCCTGGATGTTAGATATTAATCAGTACAGGATATGTCAGAATCAAGCTGAAAGTGCGTGACATGAATCCAACTATCATAAAATACATTAGCAACTCCTAAGCCCAATATAACTAAGATTAAGTTTAATAACATGATTCACATATATACACGGGATCACATAACTAAAATTTAAGAAGAAAAGAGAGAATAAAGAAGAAAAAAAACTACAAAACTTGACAGTTGAATAACATTGAACCTTCTGGAGAAGAGGAGAACTCAAAGATTAGTGTAAAAAAACAAAAAAGTGAGAGGAGACCAGAGGTAGATAAAATTGAGAGCCACTGAGCTGAGAACAATTAGTAAGCCAATTAAGTAAAACTATATTAGCCTTTGTTTCATTAGTTTGTCAACGATTTTGATTTAGAAGGTCACAAATCACAATCCTGGCAAACAGTTGTAGATTTTACAAGCACTTTAACATACCCAAGTGGAACTAATGACCTGAATAAGATTGACATGCCTTTAAGAGACTTGAAGTCACCAGCGTATGACAGATCCACCCTGTTACATTGGTTGGGAACTGAAGCAACATGTAGTCCACATAATCATCTGATACTGTATCTGCAATGATAGTTCATATAAAACATCTAAAAAAAATACTTGTGGCCCTTAATAACCAAAAGATATCCACGGTCAAATGGGCAATTGGTATGTAGGAAAACATAAAGTAGAAATATGGTGAAAAGGAAAATTAGAAAGAAAAGAAGAAAATGGAAACAAACCATATGATGTCTGTTACCTGGGTAACCTGATGGTAACACAAAATCCTTGATAACCTTAGGGAGCCAGGATAACTCCATGTTAGAGATATCAAGATCTTGAGATCCAGTATTTGTGGGCACATGCTCCTCAAGAAACATTTTCATTTCAGAGTCATTATCTATAACATACCTATCCATGCATCAATACTAACATGGTCAAACAGTCATTGGAACATTGCTATACATGTCACTTTGTGAAGATAAAGTGCTACTCACATAAGAGGATGTAGTGCTCCAACTACGAGTTCAACTGAATCCTGTATTTTTGACATATAGTATAGGTATATATGCGAAACAACTAAAGTTTTAACAAATACTAGTTTTCGAAACCATAATTCAAATGGTGCAATGACTAGTGAGTTCAGTGCTAAAAACCTTAAGGTCGGAGGCATCAAGTTTACATCCTGTATCTGCCTCTGACTGCCTCTGACTGTACATTCTAAACTAGATTACATGCTCAGACAACAAATATAGCAAGGAATTATTCAAGCAACCGCAGCTACACCCATTTTCAGTCAAATCAAGACTAGTAAAACATCAGGAAGTAATATCTACATTCTATCAGCACATATTTTTTATAAGTAGCATTCAATCAGTAAACCTTGACCAAAAAGAGATAAAACGACCTTATATTGTCAGAGAAATTTGGTAAAAGGAAAAGGAAGCAAAATGTCAGAGTTAAAGCATATACCTTTTCAAAGTTCCATTCTTGTACTTCTCCACCAAAATCAGATGCCCTTTATCATTTTCCCTTTAATTTAAGAGGATGGAGATGATTAGTCTACAAATATACACCATTATCAAACTAGTTGGCGTATGTTTATACGAATTTTCCATAATATTCAGCTCTACGTGTGCCCATTTCGCTCCCTACATAATAGGATTGTGTATCAATCGGGTCGGGTCGGTTTTGAAAGTTACCAATTCTAGTTATCGGTTTGTAGACATCCTAACCATTAAAGAACCATTAAGATATCAGTTAATCGGTTATTGATCGTTATCAACATTAATTTAGATTTGAATAACACTCCCTTAACTTTTCATCAACGCACGATTCATCTTCTTGCTAGGATAATTTATATACTTAATGGTAAAATTGTAATTTAATAAATTACTATAGGTTATTGGTTCACCCGTTAAATAAAGAGGTCAAATTGAGAACCAAACGAATAACCCAATAACTTGGAATAGTAAACCAATAATTAAATTGCTAAACCAATAACCCAAACCACTAATGATTAATCCAATAACCCACTTACCAGTTCGGCTTATTGGTTTAACAGTCAATTTGAACAAACCTACTACATAATGCGCCTAAGGTAAGTGTAAGAACAATAAGTAACCCTTAATCACACAGTTAAGGAAAATGTGAAACTCAGTAACCTTATGAAAAAAAAAAAATTACTCCCTTTATTCATTTTTACTTGTCCACTAACTTTTACTGATCACTTCTAATATATCAAGAAAAGACCATTATCTTTTTCCAAATTTTACCATTAGGATTAATTACTTATTCCCCACTAAATTTTCAAGTCCTAATACTTAATATAGATAGTATGATAAACTAGCCATGTCAATCATTGTTTCTTAATGAACCTGTTAAGTCAAAATATGAAAAGCAAATGTCAACGGAGGTAGCAGCATATAATCCTTATTTCCAAACTTGTAAAGTAAGTCCAATTCAAGACTGAAAAAAATCTCAATATTCAATCTTCATTACTAATCTTAGTTTAAAAGAAAATAAAAGGATAGACTCCATACCCATATGAGTCTTTAATAGCTTCTTCTCTATTATTGAAAGAATCAGATTGTGGAGAAGTACACAATACATTAAAGGGTTGATTTCTACTCCAATTACTATAAAGTGTCAACTGGTGGGGACATAAAAAGGTTGAAATGGGGTAGTTGAATTGCAGATGAAAAGGCATTGTTTGAGTTTTGAGGGAAATGGCAAAGAATGTTTTTGCGGTATCCATCATTCTATCTTGGCTCTACACAAGATTTCGTTTGTTGCTGAAATGTAAACGGGCGGGGCATGGGAAAGTCTGGACCCGTAATGTACTTCATGCATGTTTAGTGACACACTCCAAAAAGAAGTGTTTGTTTTGCACAAAATTTTAATAAAAAAGAAAAAGGGAAAATATTGTCGAGTTAATATGATTGAATTTGTTATGAAATATAAAGCAAATACAAGAAGAATAGAGAGAGGAGAGATTTCTTTATTTCTCTTGAGGGATGAATTATAATGAAGGAAAACCCTTTATTTATAGGGGGAAACTAACCTTGGGGTTTGTAATTTTTCCATAAATAGACATACACCATATATGGTAAAGTAGGTATTCATTATGCATGGTAAAGTAGACATTCACTATATATGGTACATTTATAACACTCCCCTTGAATGTCTAACTCATAGATAATACGCATAAATGTTGCCTCATTAAAAACCGTACAAGAAAAATCCAGTGGGATAAAACCTCGTAAGGGGAAAAGAGTACAGCGCATATGAACTCCCCCTAATGAGAACATCCTTGGACCTTTATATTCCGATCTTGTGCACCATCTTCTTGAATGTTGCAGTTGGAAGAGACTTGGTGAATAAATCAACCACATTGTCACTTGAACGAATCTATTGCACGTTAATATCACCATTTTTTTGTGTATAGAAAAGCTTGGGTGAAATGTGCTTCGTGTATAGAAAAGCTTGGGTGAAATGTGCTTCGTTCTATCTCTTTTTATGAATCCTACTTTAAGTTGTGCTATGTATGCTGCATTATCTCTAT
Organism: Capsicum annuum; assembly: GCF_002878395.1. Classification (NCBI taxonomy): domain Eukaryota; kingdom Viridiplantae; phylum Streptophyta; class Magnoliopsida; order Solanales; family Solanaceae; genus Capsicum; species Capsicum annuum. The sequence continues at coordinate 92,579,596 of NC_061119.1, forward strand.
ATAAAATTGTGAGTACATTGTCGCATTTCATACTACATTTTTCTCGAATGAGATGTATCATGGATCTCAACCATACTCATTCTTGGCTTTCTTCATGAATAACTATTATCTCAGAATAGTTCGATGAAGTGGATAGATAGACTGTTTTGTATATCTCCAAGATATGACAGTATTCCACATGTGAGCATAAAGCTTATTTGAGATACGGGTCAGATAAGTACCCAACATCAGCATAACCAACAAGATGGGACTACAATCTTTAGAATAAAATAAGCTCATATATTTGATCACATTTCTGATGTCTCCTAGTAGGAGTAGAACTATATACCTTACTAACAAATTGACCGAAAAAGGTTATGCCATGCCTTGTAGTATTTGCAAGATATATTAGTGCATCAATTACACTAAGATATGGTACTTCATAACCAAAGAGTTCCTCATTCTTTTCTTGAGGTTGGAATGAACCCTTATTCAATTATACATGTTTCTCATTTAAGTAAAGATTTTATTGCTTTTGAAAACGCCCAAGAGTTTCAATAATTTTCAAGCTATAAGCTTATACAATATAAGGTTCTAAATAAGTTTCCCAGAAACATTTATATGCTTCAAATATTTTAAATCCTTAAACACGTTTTCATGTAAATTTTGTCAAGTAACAATATTCAACATTTCATATGTGCATCTTCAAGTGTCTAGACTGCAAATCAAATAAGTTTTAGACTTACCAAGATGCATCCTTTCATGTCACCTGATAATATTTCTACGTCATCATGCTTAAATGAACGTAGAATTTAGATCCCCATAATCTTTTACAATATTACGTCAATATTGTATTAAAGGTATCATCGACGGTTTCTCATTTTGTGTCGGTTTGCAATGTGACATAACATTTTGAGATCTCATCACTTCATTATTTTTAGGTACCTGAACCTCTCATAAGGCTTCATGAAGTGTTATGTCGTAGGCTCTTCAAGAGCACATTGCCTTCTTATTATAATTATTTGCTCCTTCTCCTTTTCAAGGATTATTTCATTTGGAACCGATTGGTCTATCACGCTTCACGCATTCATAGACCTTGTACTTCAGGGACACAAAATAGGAGCACTTACAGCTTAAATATGATATACTTTTGGCATTTGATTTAAATTATCTTTTGAATGAGGATCTGATGATAATTTCTAACATATTTTATAGTTGTTTATAATCTCCCGTTTGTGTTAGGAAAACTAACATGAATCCTCCATCTTCTTTGAAGAATTCATCTTTGTGCATCATGGTATAGTTATTAATCATATACCGTATATCAAAACTATTAGATGGACAATGTATAGCTCTTAACTCAGAACCAACTTTGAAGAGAGTTAATCATAATTTATTGGTTTGATGCATACAAGTATTATTGTATATAATATTTCATATTTCAAACCAACACATGAAGCTTTATTCTCCTTATTAATGGTTTAGCTATTTATTAAAGGCATTCAATGCCAAACCATCATCATCAAGATTGTCTTGATTGCACAATCCGAAAGTTATGCTCTTAACTCAATTTTATTGAGCAAGCAACTTTGTGAATATCAAACACAGGTTAACAATGAATGTACATGTGATCATCTTATTGATGCATCTTTTCAACATATCACATGATAGGTGAACGAGCCCTTTTTCACCTTTTATACTTTTCAGATTTAAGGGATTCAATCCCAACATTAGTTGGTCCAATCAACTTATTATGAGAATAAGCAACATAAGCAATTCTTGAAGAATCTTCTAGTTCTTCAATACATGTCTAATACTCAATATGGACATCTTCGAGATGTCACAATGATTCATATCAACTTATGAACTCATTTATAGTAGTAAACAAAAATTTACCTTGACATGTATTTTTTTTTCTTTAATAAATTTCAGATTTACTATTACATAAATAAATTTCAGATTTACTACTTTAGAAGTAGATTTCAAAATAACTCTTCTCAATTATTTTGCCTCTTTCGGAGGTAAGTTGTGATACCATCACAATCAAGTACACGTTTGTATTAATAAGTTTCTTATTCCTCAAGAATGTAATATAATCGTGCCTTAGGCCTATCAGATTCTAATAAATTATAACCTCTTTTATGATATTGCTACTTCAGGAGCAAATTGAGGCATACATATAATCTAGATAATTTTTCTCTAACATATCTTATGATCATAATATGCGTGTGAAAATATCATCACTTTTGATGGTCATTATCATATTGTCCCTCCACGCGTATATTCTCGCATTCAATCACTTATCTTCTTTCGAAGGGGAGCCTTGGAGTAACTGGTAAAGTTGCTGCCATATGACCAGGATGTCATGGGTTCAAGCCTTGGAAATAGCCTCTGACAAAAATGCAAGGTAAGGCTGCATACGATACACCCTTATGGTGGGACCCTTCCCCGGGCACAGCGCATAGCGGTAGCTTTAGTGCATCGTACTGCCCTTTTTAATCACTTGTCCTCTTTCAGACATATTATGAACTGCTACCAAATTCACTTCAGAGAATAGAGCATGTTCAATGATACATATTTCATGACTTTTCATTAAAAATACATTATTTTGCCTTAGCCATTATAATATCATCAATATGGTGCATTGAGATTCAAACTCAACGTCTTACCCATATAAAGGCGTCTTAGGCATAAATCGATGGGACTTAAACCCAACATCTTATCATCGTAATGTTCAAACTTAATGTCTTATTCATATTAATATGAAGGCATCTTAAGCTATAAATCGAATGGGGTTTGAACCCAACATCTTATTTTCATGATGCATGCATTCATATCGTGCTTTTGTAAGGATGGCAATCTTCAAGTGGTCAAATCTTTCTTTTAGGCTATTCCATAAAACAAGTGGATCCTTAGTAGTAAGGTATTCAATTTTCATAATTTCGTGAAGATGATGATGCAAGAAAATAATAGCCTTAGCACGATTTTGATTAGATATTGTATTTTCTTTCTTGATGGTGTCTCCAAGACCTATAGCATCTAAGTGGATTTCAGCATTCAATACCTATGAAAGGTAATTCTTGCTCGAGTCAAGGAACTCAGATTTTGTAAGATTATAAGCAATATGAAAAGAAAGGCAATAATACTTTAGCCTTCAAATTTGAGACGACAAAGTCTCGTGCTGATAACGTGTTATGAAATATAAAGCAAATACAAGAAGAATAGAGAGAGAAGAGAGAGACTTCTTTATTTCTCTTGAGGGATTATTGAGGGATGAATTACAATGAATGAAAACCCCTTTATTTATAAGGGGAAACTAACCTTGGGGTTTGTAACTTTTCCATAAATAGACATACACCATATATGGTAAAGTAGGTATTCACTATATATGGTAAAGTAGATATTCACTATATATGGTACATTTATAACAGAATGTTATTTTTTATCAATAAAATCATTCAATTTAAGGCTTTTATCTTAAGAAATCATTCAACTATATTTACCACTAAAGTAAATTTGACATGGTAAAATACTTTTTTTAATGTCATATAAATACAGTCCCCACTAATAAACTAAATTTTAAAAATTCATTATAGTTCAACTTTGAAAATTCTTAATAAATTTATTTTTTTAATTTTCACGATCAAACGTCGACTAAATAGTATAACGAGACACAATGAAAGAACTGATAATGTTCTATAATTAATATTTTCACAATTAAATAACTAAAATCATTTACAGTGATGAAGAGTAAGAATAAAAATTAAAAAAAAAATTATTATATTTGAGAAAAAATAAATTGAGTACTTTACAATTTACAGAAATGTACTATGTTAAAAAACATATAGGGTGTGTTGAGAAAATTAAAGGAAATGTGTCTTTTAAGTTTTGAATGAAGGATTGGTGACATTGACCAACAGATAGGGTCAAACATCATTAGGAAACTTGATTAAGTTAATTGTGGACTTGATTAGTATTTTCAAAACTTTCTAATCTTTTTAAAAATACAAATCAACCCAACCCACACCTCTTTTCAATCCAAATCAACCACTCTCTCCTCTCTCTCGACAGCTTCTTTTAACTCTCTCCAACCAATAGTTCTGCAAAATTTCTCCCTTCAATCCCTGATGACTTCTACCTCCGGCGATAAATAGTTGGGCTTCGAGTTCCCCTCTTTTCTCCCTTTAACCCCAGACAATAAATAGTTGGGCTTCGAATTCTCCTCTTTGATTCGAATCAACCTGTCTCTCATCCCTCTCTTGACAGCTTCTCTCAACTCTCTCCCAACCAATTATTTGCAAATTTCTTATTTCAATCCTCGGCGACTTCAACATTCGACTATAAATAGTTGGGCTTTAAGTTTCTTTTCGACTTCAACCTTCAATCGACGTGACAGTCTTGCTCTCCGGCCACAACAGCGTTGAATTCTTCATCGCTTCTCTTTTTCTTTCATAGATAAAAATTTATGGCCTTTTTAGTTTTGAGGAAAACAAGGAACTTGAGTCAACTTCTATTATAGTATTGATTAACAATTTCAATATTTGTTGCATTAATTTGAAATGCGATTTGAATAAAACCCTAATTTTTGGTATTTCTTCTCTTCTCTTTTTGAAGTGAATTATGATATTTTGTTGTTTTTTGCATTTTTTGGAAGTTTAATTTTTATTATTTGTGTTTATAAAAATAAAATGATAATTTGGGTTGATTTGTTTTGTTCTTGTTCTTCGTAAAAATGGTGAAATTGTTGTTTTTTTGTTGAACAAATTTGTGCTACTATTTTTCGTTTCCTCCAACAGATTACCCATCTGGTGCAATATATTAACCATTTGATGCAATAGATTTATCATATGATGCAACAGATCAACCATCTGATGCACCGAAGAACCATCAAATTATAATTTTGATACAACAGATTAATAATTTGATGCAACAAATTAACTATCTGATGCAACAAATTTACCATATGTTGTAACAGATTAAGCATCAGATAAAAAATCTGATGCAACTAATTAACCATCTGGTACAACAAAAGAACCATCAGATTAATGATCCGATGCAACAGATGAACCTCCTATTGGATAAAATCTTATCAACTCTTCCAATAAGAAATGTCCAAGACTTAATTTTTCCAACTGATCATTCATCTGTCATGATAGATAACCCTATGTTGGAAAAAATCTAAATAATATTGATCGTTGATAACTGTTCCAACAGATCACTCATGTGTTGCAACAGATGTGTGACCTATTGCACAGACTATTCATCTTTCTCAACAGATAAGTGATATACTTTGTGTTGTCGTAATAGATTACTCAGTCATTGCTGCATGTTAGTTAACTGCAATGATTGATCACTCATATATTACAACAGATGTGTGATCTGTTGCACAAACCATTCATCTTTCTCAATACATGAGTGATATGTTTTGTATTATCGCAACAGATTACTCAGCAGTTGCTATGGATTATTTAACTGTTCCAACAGATCACTCATATATTACAACAGATGATGCCATAATAGATGTGTGATCTGTTGCACAAACCATTCATCTTTCTCAACAAATGAGTGGTATGTTTTGTATTGTCGCAACAGATTAATCAGCCATTGTACAGGTTATTTAATTGTTCTAACAGATCACTCACATGTTGCAACAGCTGATGTTGCGACAGATGTGTGATCTACTGCACAGATTATTTATCTTTCTCAATAGATGAGTGATTTGTTTTGTATTATTATAACAGATTACTTATCTGTTATAACAAGTTAATTAACTATCCCAATGGATCACTCATATGTCACAATAATATATGATTTGTTGCATAGACTATTCATCTGTCTTAAAAAACGAGTGATATATTTTGTATTATTGCAACAGAT
>NC_061119.1:92588451-92593349 GCF_002878395.1 Capsicum annuum
TAGCAAGATCATTTCTCATCCTTTGCATAAGGTTATCAGCACTCCTCATGGAAACAGGTAACATCATGTGGTTCACGCTCCTTATGATATCCTTGGTAGTCTGCAAAGACCATACTTGGACAGACACCCCAAACTCCTCAAACATAGGGGTGAGCATAATTCATAAGGAAGGGCATGTCCATTTACTTCCTTAAGGAGAACCCTTTGCATATGCTTCAATATGAGTCGAGGCAATTCAATTTTCACCTCAGTGTCCAACAATTCCATGAGAGTACTATTAAGAAAACTAGCCACAGTTCTTCTTTCCTTCCTAGGGGTAATCATCTCATGCACTACATCAAAATAGAGTTGGTAGAGTGAAGATATCTCCCTCTTAAGAACTCTTCTATGAGTGATCAGGTGGGGTTTTCCAGAGAACTTTCTAAATATGTCAAGAACAGAGGCAAGATTGTCAAGAGGTGGCCAAGTTCCCTTGACATAGTGACCCCACCTCTAGAAGGAATATGCAAGATCCTAGCAATGTCAGCAATATAAAGGTTTATTGTAACCTTTTGAATAGTAGTAGAAAACATCTCACTAATGGCCACCCCATTTGTGTTGAACTCATACACTTCAGGTTTGGTGAATCTCCTCTGAAGTTCACCCTGCAGGAATAGATGTGACCATCCTTGAAACTCCAATTTTTCCAACAAATTCTGAATATCAATACCCCTAAAACCACTAATAACCCTTCCTCTAGATAATTTGTGCTTTTGAAAGTGAAGATGTTGTTCCTCAGGAGTGTCCTGATGTAAGGATGGTTCTAGAACCTCAAAATTAGAATCCAAGTCAATAGCAGCAACCAAAGGTGACTCAGAATCAGATGAGTTAGAAGGAATAAGTTTCTTCACCTATTTCTTTAAACGAGTAGAGGACTTAGAATGAGAAATTTTGGAGAATAGGAAAGCTTTGACAGTACGAGTGGATTTTAAGAGGAGGAAGCTTTTGGAGTAGGTTTAGAGGATGATTTTCAAGACAAAGAGGGTTTTGGGACTTTTGCAATGATTGTCTTCTTCTTTTTGACTGATCAAAAAAGGAAGATCAGGAGAAGACTCAAGAGGAGGAGTGGGATCAGATGTAGCCCATACGCTTCTTTTTACTAGCTCAAAGTGCTTCTGCCAAGGAAGCATCTTCTCATTACTTTTTGCCTCGAGTGTGAGGAGTTCGAGGAGTAGAGACAATATGAGAGGGTTCTACATAAATAGTGTCATCAACATCAATAGAGATGGGAGAGGGTTTTCTTTTTAGCTTAGATATGGACTTTCTTGGCATTAGGTCTGCGATAGGAATATCATCTCAATCAATAGGAATATCATCTTGATCAAGAATCTGAAGAGAAAAAGTAGGTAAAAGTGAAGGTTCAGATAATGGTGGAGGGTTAGAAGAAAATTTTGTAAAAAGGTTTTGTAGATGCTTGAACATAATGAAATCAGATAACTTGATTGATATTGGGGAAGGAATGAGTGGAGGTAAGGTAATATTTAGATGTATTATAATAGCTGTTGAAGGAGTAGTAGTGGAGTCAGTGGATGGCTTAGAGAAAAAGGATGCCATGGTGAAAGCAGAGATAAATAGTTATATCTTTGTGGTTATGAGAGTGGTGAATGAGGAGAAGAGGAGAAAATGTATTTAAGGTGGAGAAAAGGAAGATGAATCGTGGATGAATTGTACTTGGGGAAAGAAACATAATGATGTAGAGGGTCAGTTCTGATGGGAAAGGTCTGGCAGTTTTTTAAAGGAGAAAGCTTTTTGGTTTTTGGCAGTTTAAGTGTAACGGAAGGGACCATGTGGACAACTTGTTTATCTTTATGAAATTATGGGTAATCGACAATCATACCTGAATTTTGAAGAGAAAATGGACAAAATGCCTTGATGTTCCAGTCTTTCTGCAAAATCAGCACATAACTGAGTCAATTTACTTTAAAATCTTGGAATTAGGATACACAACTAAATGTGTAAGACTGAATTAATCAACAATCAATTAAGAGCAGCTTGTTCTAGTCAATCATTGAGGGTTATTTATACAATTTTAATCATCTCCAAGGATAACCTGTTCTTTTCAAAGTGTTCTCTACTCAGCGCCTTAGTGAATATGTCAGTAATTTATTCCTCAGTAGAACAAAACATAATTGATATATGACCTTTTCAACATTATCTCTAAGAAAGTGATGTCTAATATCAATATGCTTAGTTCTTTTATGTTGAACAGGATTTTTGGCTATGTTAATGGCACTTGTATTATCACAGAAAATAGGAACACATCCAACATCTATACCAAAATCCATAAGCTGTTGCTTAATCCATAATAGTTGAGCACAACAAGATTTGCAACAACATATTTAGCCTCAGTAGTAGACAAGGCCACTGAATTTTGCTTCTTAGTGGACCAGGTAATCAAACATGATCTAAGAAAGTGTACCATGCCTGTGGTGCTTTTCCTGTCAACCAAATATCCTGCATAATCAGCATTAGAATATCCAACCAAGTTGAAATTACTACCTTTTGGGTACCATAAATGAAGATCACTGGTTCCTTTTGAGATATCTAAAAGTCCTTTTTATAGATTTTAGATGAGACTCTTTAGGATTAGCTTAAAATATGGCACACAATCTTACACTGAACACAATATCAAGCCTGCTTGCTGTGAGGTATAGCAATGATCCTATCATCGCTCTGTATATCTTTTGCTCCTCATCAGGACTTGTTTTATCCACATCAAACTTTATAGCAATGGAAATTGGAGTGCTTATTTCTTTTTCTTCTTCCATAGAGAATTTCTTGAGGAGTTCTTTTACACACTTCTGCTGATGGATCATTGTTCCAGATTCTGTCTGTTTTATTTGCAATCCCAATAAGTAGTTTAGATCCCCCATCATACTCATCTCAAATTCACAGCTCATGAGTTTGGCAAAATCATGAGTCATATTTGATAACGCTCAACTTACACGTCAATTTCATGCAAGGCAGTCGTCGCCAATATATTTACCCAATGTTGGATTCGGGGTCGAATCCACGAGGAATAATGTGAGTGGTGATTAAACTAATTTGAAACTATAGCTACAAGTTGAATTTAAACAAATGTTGCGAAAAGATAAGATGGGGGGTTTTATCGATCAAACAATAATTAAAGTTTTGACTTGCTTTAGAACTCAAAGCTAAAATTTCAATGGTTCAAATCAAAGATAAAGAGAAACTAGGGTTGTGATCACCATGATTATTAATCCCCATTAAATAATAACTGTAGTATTGGGTTCTCGTGACTAGTGGGAAACACCAAATTATTAGTTTTGACAGTCCATCTAAGTTTTTCTCAACCTACCTAGATGTTGAACTCCCTAATTCTCTCGAACTTAGGAAATCATTATATTCATACTGATTTTATCTCAAGTTGATCAATCTTGTTACAACAATAACCATTACATGGAAGCTTAACCTTCCTAAATCCTTGTTGATAATTTCCTACCTTTAGTTTATTTCTCAGTTTGAGCAAATCAACATAATTCGGGATTTATTGTTTGCAACCAATAAATAAGAATCATAACAAAGGAATTATCAAGATGTCTCCACAATCACTCAAACCCTAACCAACTATTAAATTCATGGGAGAATAATCATAGATCCCACAACCCTAGTTATGGGTTTTAGTTCCACATGAGAAAGAAAGAGATAGCAACAATTATAATCATTATTCAAAGTAATTAAACTTACAAAGTATGAAGTTTGAAGTTGATTCTCTTCTAAGTTCAAGAGAAAATTCCCACAACCAAATCAAAGAGTTGAATATTGAATTCTAAGTTAAGAGAGCCAAAAAGAAAGTAAACTCCCTTGGAATAAGTTCCAGATTTCCACCCCCTTTTTATGATTAGAAAGCCTAACATATACCTTAAATATTTTATCCTAATTATGGAAACAAAATCATAGATCACAATATTTTCTTGGACAGACGACGACGAAGTGTGACGCCTCATCAGGCGTCTGATGACTTATCAGAAATATCGTCAGCTTCTTCTCCAAGTTTAATGATTTTTACATTAGGCTGACAATGACACTCTGACGGCTTATGAGGAGTATGACGACTTATCAGAATTGTCATCAGGTCCTCTTCCTCTTTCATGATTTCTTTCTTGGGATGACGGCATTCCTGACGAATTATCAGACACCTGATGGCTTATTAGGGAATGTCATCACACTTCTGCTCCCACTATGTCACACTGTCTACAGCTGGCATTGATTCTTATAACTTATCATAAAGTTGCCGACTTATCAAAATTATCGTCGCTTCTTTACTTCAAGTTCTCAAGCACTGCCTAAGCCTGATGACAAGCCTGGAGACTTTTCACAACTCTAACGGCCTATCACAGGTTGTTGTCACTTCTTCCAGCTGAATCTCATTCTCTGTCTAAGGCTGACGACTTATCAGACAAGTCGTCAGCTATACTTCCCTCTCTACTTGCTCAAAAATCAACTCTTTTACTTCCATTATTGCTGGTTCTCTTGCATCTTGACATTTAGATGCAATATCAAAGAGAAAACAGTCAAAAACAACAAAAGTTGCTTAAGACTTTGCAAATATTCTCAGTTAAAAGCCTCAAATGTGTTAGCATCTGCTTACACATCAACACCCTCAACTTAAAACAATTGCTTGTTCTCAAGCAACAAAAACATAACTAAGAGGATACAAAGAACATTTGGCTGTTAATCATCTATTTTTGCTCAAAACATCTTCACCATCTCCAAGGTCAATTAATTTTAAAAATCAACTGTGCATATTATTTAAGAACAATAATATGACACACAGGAATCAAGATATGGCATCAATTCAGCAACAACAACCATGCATGTACCAGATTACACTATCC
>NC_061119.1:92593449-92649247 GCF_002878395.1 Capsicum annuum
AGGCTGATTTATATATAGTGATCACTAGTGAATAAAATATTAAGGTCCTACTCTGATGACAAGGATAGGACAGCTCTCCCTAACGTGGGTTGGATGTTAGACTCCATGTAGCTCACATAGTTTATGTCGGTTATGAGAGACTCCTAATGTGTGTGTGTGTGTATTCTCCTATCTAATATGAAAAGTCTTATTCTTCTATCTGAGATTAAAACATATTTGTTTGAAAGACTGAGTTTGATAAAGTCATTGTTTTCAAAAGATTTAATGAACATATATCCAAAGAGAATTGTTATGAGATTTGATTGCTTTGATGATTTGGAATCGAGATGGAAGTGAATTGAGATTTATTATGATGACTCACATATTTCACCCAATATATTTTACTCTCTTATGATTATGATGATTTTAATTCGAGCTAAGTGAGTCATTTTTATCAGCATACATAATTTTATAAACCGTGATGATATTAAGAAATTATTTTATATATGTATTGCACCCCCATATGCTCGGTACGTTTCCATGGTACTGACCCACATATTTGTATGTGGGCTATATTTTCTCAGAATGTAGGTACAAGGTATAGTGTACATCTTCAGATCCAGTCAGTTCGCGATATCCAGTCAGCAGGTGATAAGTCCTTTTGATTCAAGGGCTTGAGTTAGTTATACCGTTCAAGAAGTGTTGTATTTTCTTTATTCAGTCATATTGAGCTGGGTTAGTCGGGAGTCATGACCTGGCTACCTACAGTCAGTACTAGTAGAGGCTTCATAGATAGTCAGTAGAAATTGATATATTCCGTTTTAGTTTTGATTGTAAAAGAAAAGTTGTAATCTTGTAAATTTAGCTTTGTATCTATCATATTTAGGAAAAAGTTATTTTCCACAAATTTGTATATATTTATACTTTTAATTCAGTTGCTTATGAGTTATGCCAGTAAAAGGGTTAGCTTGGGGTCACTTGTGACCCTAAGCACCATGTGACGTCTCGTGACCTAATTTCGGGGCGTTACAAAAGTCCATGTTCACTTCCTCCTATTTCCACATGGAAATACTGAACTCTATTATGGACCCACTAGGCTTCTGGTGCTCAATCTTAACTTACTGGCATGTAGTGCACTTAGCTACAAACTCTGCAATATCTCTCTTCATCCAACTCCACCAATAGATCTCCCATAAATCACAGTATATCTTAGTGGCCCTTGGATGAATAGAGTAATGTGCACTATGTGCTTTTGTAAGAATTTGTTTCATCAACTCATCTACACTAGGCACACACAATCTACCTTGACAACACAAAACACCATCTCTTCCTTGGGAGAAAACCTCCACTTTTGGATCTTTGACTGATTCTTTCAACTTAACTGGACTGGGATCTCTAGCCTACTTTTCCTTTACCTCAGAAACTAGAGATGACTCTGAGCTACTCTACACCCGTACACTACCTTCTTCTTTATCGAGTAAATAAACACCTAGTCAGGAAAGTTGATGGACTTCCTGAGATAACTTCTTCTTACCATCCTCAATATGAGCTACACCACCTATAGAAATTCTACTGAGAGTATCATCCACTACATTGGCCTTTCCCGGATGATATAGAACACTTATATCATAATCCTTTAATAACTCTAACCATCTTCTCTGACGCAAATTCAAATTTTTCTGAGAGAACACATACTAAAGGATTTTGTGATCTGTGAACATATCTACATACACCCCATACAAGTTATGCCTCCAAATCTTTAAGGCGAATACTACCGTTGCTAGCTCAAGTTCATGAGTCGAATAATTCTTCTCATGAGGCTTAAGCCATTTGGAGGTATAGGCTATGACTTTACCTCTCTGCATGAGGACACAACCCAAACCTACTTTGGATGCATCACAATACACCACAAAACCATCTGAACTGTCTAGTAGAGTAAGAATTGGGGCTGAGGTAAGTCGAGTCTTCAACTCCTGAAAACTGTTCTCGCATGAATCTAACCACTAAAACTTAACTTTTTTTTGATTCAATCTGGACATGGGGGATGCAATAGAAGAATACCCTTCAACAAATCGATGCTAATAGCCAGGTAAACCTAAGAAACTCCTGATATCTGATGGAGAGATGGGTCTAGGCTAGTTTCTCACTGCTTTGGTCTTTTGAGGATCAACTCTAATGCCATCACCAAAAATAATATCGCCAAGGAAAATTACTGATCTTAGCCAGAATTCACACTTACTGAATTTAGCAAACAACTGATAGGCTCTAAGAGTTTGAAACACTATTTTGAGATGGTTTGCATGATCGTTTTCGCTACGGAAGTAAACAAAAATGTCATCAATGAATACTATGATGAACATATCCAAGTACTACTTGAACAGTCGGTTCATCAAGTCCATGAAGGCTGCTGGGGCATTTGTAAAACCAAAGGACATGACTAGAAATTCAAAGTGACCAACCAAGTTTGGAAAGCTATTTTTGAAATATCACATTCTCTGACTCTAAGCTGATGATAGTCTGATCTGAGGTCTATCATTGAAAAGTAACTGGCATCCTGAAGTTGGTCAAACAAATCATCGATTCTAGGAAGTGGATATTTATTCTTGACTATAGACTTGTTCAACTGACGGTAGTCTATGCACATTCTGAGAGAACCATTTTTCTTATCAACGAATAGAATAGGTGCGCCCCATGAGGAGATGCAGGGTCTAATTAATCCCTTATCTATGAGATCCTTCAAATGTTCTCTCAATTCTTTGAGTTCGACTGGAGCCATTCTGTATGGCGAACTATATATAAGCTGAGTATCTAGGAGAAGGTCTATTCTAAAGTCGATTTCCCTTTCGGGAGGAACTATGGGAAAATCTTCAGGAAATACATTTGAGAATTCATTTACTATTGGAACTGACTCAAGAGTTGGAGTTTCTAAGTTAGAGTCTTTGACTCGTACAAGATGTTAGACACACCCCTTGGATATCATCTTTCTGGCTCTAAGGTATGAAATCAACTGACCCCTAAGAGTTCTAGTACTACCCCTGCATTCAAGGACTAATTCATTTGGGAACTAAAAATAAACTCTTTTATTTCTATAATCATTTAAGGCATAGCATGAGTGGAGCCAATCCATGCTAAGAATAATGTCAAAATCCATCATATCTAACTCTACGAGATCAACTGAGGTAACTTTTGAGATATTGTGATCGGACAGTTCCTATATACCTATCTGGCTATAATGGAAATACCTATTGGGTAGACACTGAAAAGGGCTCTGCTAGAGTTTTGAGACTGACTCCAAAATTAATGGCTATATATGGAGTTACAAAATAAAGAGAAGCTCCAGGGTCTAGTAAAGCATAAACATGTAAGTGAAAGACCTGCAATACACCAGTAACTACGTCAGAAGAATTTCTTTTACCTTGGTGCAACTGAAGAGCATATAACCTGTTCGAATGCTGACCACTGGTAGCACTGGAAGTGGCACCCTACTGAGTTAGGTAGCCGAATAGAACTGACGACTGATGGGACTGGCCCTGTTGGTGCACATCTCTACCTTTCTGAGAAACTACCCAACACTCCCGAATCCGATGGCCTAGCTTGCCATAACCAAAGCACACATCACTACCTGCTCTACACTCACCCTAATAGTATTTGCCGTACTTCTGACATAAAGAATTGGTATGAGCACTGCTAACACTAACCTGGGACTTAGAGCTTGGTGCCCTATCCCTATTTTCATTTCTAAATTTGGGTACTGGCTGAAGAAGGTACTGGGGCTGAAGACCTCTGATAAAACTGAGGAAAATTTCTACCTTCTGACGTTGGTTGATTGAAATTAAAACTATCCATCCTAGCTCTCTAGTTTTCTCTCTCCCTCTCCTTAATATTATGCTCTTCTATCTATTGAGTATGGACCATCATCCTAGACAAATCCATCTCACTAATTTGTATTGCAGTCCTATACTCCTTGACCACACTATCAAACACGCTAGACACAAACTTACTCATCTTGGACCTACTGTCAGCTACCACATAAGGAGCATATCTAGCTAACTATGTTGCCTTGCCTCAAATTAATATGTTTCCTTGCCTCAAATTAATAAATTCTAAAACTTTGGCCTCCCTCAACTCTAATAGAAAGAATCTATCCAAGAAATTCATGGCGAAGTCTTCCTATTCTATAGGCCCTACATTAACACCTCTATCAACTTTCAACTGCTTAAACCAAGTATAGGCTACATCCTGCAATTGATATATAGCCAACTTGGTACTTTGACTAGACGTCACCCCTATAGCATCTGTGACCTTCTGAACCATATCTAAGAATTCTTGTAGATCCTCTTCAGACTTGGATCCCGTGAAAGAAGGAGGATTCATCCGGGTGAAATCCCAAATTCTAGTTGTAGTAGTATTGACCACTGGGTTGGCCAAAACAGCAGTTGTCCATTTATTCTGTGCTACTACGTAGTTTGCTAGAGTAGTGAATGTAGCCCTAAATTCTGCGTAAGAGACATGCTCATCCAGAGGATCTACCTAGAGGGGCTGAGGGGCTGGCTGAGTTCCTGTTCTTCTTCTGTTCTTCTTGGGAGACATGTTCTATAAATGGAAGGAAGAAATGGATTAGACTAAGAGTTTAACTAGAGCTCATGCTCAATCTCACAACATGAATACTTGAAAGAAGGGAAACTTTTTCCTAAACGCCTTGTAGCCTCTCGTCCATAAGTGTGGCACGCTACACACACATGTACAAGACTCTACTGGACGCGCCTTTTAGACTTCCTAGGACACTTTAAAACCTTAGGCACTGATACCAAGTTTGTAATGACCCGAGACTACACCCTAGTTATTACACGGTGCTTAGATCCTGAGAGACCATAAACTAACCTATGAGATAGTACCTGCTCTGAGCACTGAATAATATAATCATGAATACGGAAGAATAACTGAAATGCCATAAGGTTTTAATAATGAAATAACTATTGAATTATGAATCTGATAAAAATACTAAAATCTGAATAGCCTGAATAGCTAACTATAGTGTCTAAAAAGCCTCTAAACTGGACACTATGAGTTAATGGAATAAGCCCCAACTAACTCTACTAACTACTGATATAAAGACATAAAGTAATATAATCTGCCCTCTGATGATGAGGACTCACTATTACTACTGTACTTATGATAATCAAAGAATATAGGTGCGATTCGAGAACTAAACATCAGCACCTATGATATGAGACATCATAGCATAAAAGAAAAGGTATGCAATCAGTACTTTGAAAAAAATGGTATGCTAAATGAGGTAGGCTGATATGCATGGTTTTATAAATAGGAATAATAATAATTAACTGGACATATATGTAAAGCACAGAGTACTGAATAAAGTGCATGGAATCTGTAGATACTAAAAATGCAGGAAAATCTGTAAATACTGTGGATACATGCCCAAGCATATAACATGAACTAAGTAAAATTTGCAAACTAATAAACTGAGCTAACTGAAATCTGTATGATTTGGTCAAATAACACTAAGACTGAATAACTGAGCTGGGATTGTAACTAAGACTATCTAAGACTATGGGAGGTATCATCTAACCGATATTCCCCAATTTAAGCTAATCAAGGTCTAACCTGTAACCCCAGTTAGAATGGTGTTAGTACCATGCCACAGTTACTAATAATAGTTGTGTGGATCCACTAAACTAATATAATGTCCAAAGGATTAAGGGTGTCAAGCCTGAACGGATGGGTGATCCCTACGAGATAGTCTGTCTATCTGAAGGGGAAGTAGCCATCCCTACAGTCGTTTGGTGCTAAATCCTACTCCCAATTGAAAGACACTAAGATACTAGACTATTCTGAGTTCAATGACTGATATCTGACTATTGTGATAATGCTCATAATTAATCTGAAGACTATTTTGTAATACACTAAGACTAGACTAGATGAAAAACTATTGGTTTCGGGTATTCAATACCCCCAGGACTCAAAATAACAATACTGAAAAGACACTAAAGCTTGAAGGCCAAAACATGAAGGCTCTTATTAAATAAATCACTCTTGTAGGCATTTTATCAAACACTTATACTTCATAGTTTAGTCAATTTATGGGAATAGAATAAAACTTAAAATAATAGAATGACCTTAATATTTATAACATTAAATCATGATCTAATTTGAAGAATGACAATATTAAAACATGAGAGATTTGATAACAACAATAATTTCATTAAAGTATGGTATAAAATCAATATTCATGGAAGTTAATAGAGATTCATAACTTTAAATCACAATTTAATATCATAAGTCTTAAAGAGATGATAGAATTGTAATTAAAATGGATTCTTGGACTCCATGGATGAAAGGAATCCATAGATGAACATCTAACATACCTGGGATGATAAATTTGGAAGAATTAATGGAGAGTTCTTGAGATTTGACCTTGATTCTTGAGAGCTAGGGTTTCTTGTTCTTGAAAGAGGGGATTTTTAATTTGAGAGAAAGTGAATAATGATGAGTATTTAGAAAAATTAGGGGTTAAATTTTATGTTTAGGGCGAGTTTAGGTCTAATGTCATTCGTTAGGATCCAGGGTTGTCCTTTGTTGAGAAGCTCGTTGCCATCCTAGCCAGGGATGTTAGACAGTAGCGTTCTAGAGATATTTTGGTGGTTATGTTCTAGTAAATAAATTGACCTGTAGATAAGGCTACTTGGGAGGTCGAGTTCAATATGTGTGGTAGTTATCCCCAGCTTTTCACTGATTATGGTATTTCGTGTACCTATAGTTTAAGGACGAACTAGATCTTAGTGGTGAATGATGTAATGACTTAATTTTTGAGAATTATTTATTTTTATATGATTTGACCATTTTACCTCTCCCTGTGGTTTCTACGTGATGTTTTAAGTGCATGGGGATGATAGTCGTGATTTCTAGTATATTTCGATACGATTGGTGTGAGTTTGTAATTTTTCAAGGTTAAAAAGGCTTTATAGTTACTTTAGTGAAATTTTATTGTTCTATGAATCAGATGGAAAAATAAACTCCGCCAGTAGATAATATGTCAATTTTTGAATGGTAGCATGGTTAGTGTGATTTTATGGCTTGTGTATCTCATTTCGACCCTTGGTTCGGAAGATTGTAAAATTGGGGTTTGGGTGATTTCTTTCGATTTCAAGATTGGGTAAGCTCTGAATCCTTATTTTAATTATTTTACGTCTATTCTTGTCATCTAAATCTTGTTAAAATATGATTTCAAAAGTAAAATTTGGGAATTCTTAGATGATTTTCTTCAAATTTAAACCTCGTTTTTAACCCGTTTTCACTTAGATTTTCTTCTATGACTTTCTTTAATCATGGGTAATGAATTTGTGATCTAAAATTTTAGTTTTACCCTTCTTTTTTGAAAATCAATTTTAGGGGTCCGTTTTGACCCCAACTCAAAAATAGGTAATATGGGTATTGTTGGCTTCCTTTTAATGCGTAGATTATATATTTGTATGTTTTAGTTGGTTCCAAGGTTGTTCAAGAAGGGAGGCTTTATGTTGAGGGCTTTTTAGATTGGAATTCCATCGTTCGAGGTAGGTTATGGCTTAACTTTCTTTACTCTAGGTTGGATAGTTAATATCTTATATAAGAGCAAGTGATAGGTATAGGAATGACTCATGGAAAATGTTTTGATACTGCTGTGTGCCCGTATGGGGGCTTATATGTTGTTATTAGTGGATTGAAATAATAATTGCTATATGTGTGACCTGTGTAGGGGTTTTATCCGATATTATGGGCTTTGCATATACATTCGATGGTTTCTTCATGGTAGAAATACTTAAGTTGTGGTTTAAATGGTATCCATTATGTGTTAGTTGCATTTCTCACTCTATTGGTACATGGCTTATGTTGGATTATGGATGAATGCCCTATTGAGTGATTTTTTGGCTCATATATGTGCATATTGGTTGGATTGGAAATTCTTATTCTGGTTTGGTTGTGAGCATTACAACTTTATACCATACATACATTCATATGACATTGGTACCATTGTGGAAATATTGTTTTTTCTGACAGAAATGTGACACCTTCAAAACCCTTTGTCGAAGTTCACAAGCTAGAGAGGAGATATAGATATATTGGACTGTATTGGTAATTGAGATTTTATATGGTTTGCGAACCCCCATGGGTCCTACCTCGAGTACAGTGCTCGGTAGTTGCATACGGAGGTTGTGAGACAACCTCAGACATATCACATCATCATCATTATTATCGTTTTTATTGCATTTCGTTCATTATCCACCTTTTGTGTTATACTTTTATGTTTGATTTGATGTCTATTTTCTGTTCTTCTTTTTGTACTTGTACTTGGTGTATGTCGTGTGGGCTACCGTTTGAGATATTTTCTAATTGCAGGTGATGTGCCCATAGTGTGTATTTATATACCCTACTTTCTACTTTGCTCAGTAGGCCTATGACACTTACTGAGTACAAGTAGATCGCACTCATCCCTACTATGCCCTTTCAGTATAGATCTAGTTGTGAGTGCATCACGTGACAACTAAGTTCCGGCTGTGATTTAATACATTTGAGGTAGTCGTCTCTCTATGCTTTCAGAGTCAACTTCATACCCCATCTTATTTAGTTTATGTCTTTTTTTGTATTCAGAGACAAACTTGTGTTACTTTATGGATTATCAGTTGTATTTTTATACTTTGAGTTGTATGTAGATTGTTCTTACACTGTGACACCAGGTTTTGGGATGGTATGGTATCACTGTTATGCCTATTTCTACTATTATTGTATATTTGTGGTTCGGCTTTGTTCTAGGAGTTTTACCTTGGGATGTTGGCGTTGTTTGATTATTTCTTATCAGTTTAAGTGATTAGCTTACTTGTCAAGGCTTAGCCGCGAAAAGTTCCATCTTGACCTTAGTTTTTGGGTCGTGATATGAATCCATGGGAGTAAGTAGGTTATCCAAAGAATGAGAAGAATTATGCTTCCATTTTGAATTTTGTTGAGGGGGTTGAGGCTTACTGGTACTGGGTCCCTCGAACGTATCTCCTTGAGTAGGCTTTGATCTCTTGAAATGACATTTTGCTTTTGCAGCAGTTGTAGATGTTGGAGGGGTACCAGGTCTCTAAGTATATGCATCTTTATCTTTATCATCTTACACTTATTCATTCTTCACCGCGTTCCCTTGATCCTAAAGAAAGTCTTCTTAGTCAACATCATTTTGTACTCTTCCTTCACTAGATTCTCCAAATTCACTGAAGATCACATGAACACTTTCCTCTATACACCGAGTCCTTTTGTTGAAAATTTTGTAGGCTTTGTTGTTTGAGGAGTATCCTATGAAGATCCATTCATCACTCTTTGGGTCAAATTTTCCAAGATCATTGTTTCCATTACAATTAAAAAAATACTTGTATCCAAAAGACCTTAGATAGCTGAACTTGAGATTCTTTTTATTTAGCAGATCATAAGGAGTCTTCTCAAGTATGGACCTAATAAGACACCTTTTAATTACGTAACAAGATGTGTTAACAAGATCAGCCCAAAAATTTGTCAAAATTTATAAATCAATCAACATAGTGTCAGCAATGTTAATGAAGGTCCCGTTTTTCCTTTCAACTACACTATTTTGTTATGGTATTCTTAAAGAGGAAACACCAACAAGACACTTTTTAATTAGGTAACAAGTTGTGTTAACAGGCTCAGCCCAAAATTTTATGAAAATTTCTGTATCAATCAACATAGTGTCAGCAATGTTAATGAAGGTCTTGTTTTTCTTTCAACTACACAATTTTGTTATGGTATTCTTGAAGATGAGAAGTTGTGATGAATCCCATGTTCATTGCAGAATTTGTCAAACTTAGCATTTTCAAACTCCATGGTCGGACATGATCCCAATAATTTTTTCATCATTCTTTATTTGAATTTTTTTGGCAAAGGTACAAACAGTGGAAATGTTTCATCCTTGGACCTTAAAAATATGGTCCAGGTTAATCTAGTGTACTCATCAACCTTGACTAGTCCACATAAATCCATGTGGAGGAGATCCAAGGGTCTTGAAAGGATTACTTGTTTCTTTTGATTTAAGAAGGACCTGGTCTACTTCCCTTTTGCATATGCATCACATACTTTGATTTTAGCAAACTTTAATTTTGGCATACCACAAATCTGGTCCTTAGAGACCAGCTTTTTAAGAAGAGGGAAACTAAAACGTCGCAACCTTATATGCCACAACTCTATAGCATCATTCTGAGAACTAAGATAAGTTAGATGACTTGCAGAAGAGGATCCAAAATCAGCTACATACATGTTCCTACTCCTTTTTATTGTAAGAATAACTTCATCATTTTTTAGGCTCGTAACAGTGCATTTATCCAACATGAATTTGACTCCATTTAGTCTGTCATAGATTTGAGAGACACTAAGCAAGCTCTATTTGAGACCATCAACATAATGTACATCTTCAATTGCATGATTAAGATACTTGTCTATCTTTCCAATACTGAGAATATACCCTTTCTTTACATCAACAAAGGAGACACTTCTTCATTTATGGGCCTTGAGCGAGCGAAAATCTTCAGTTCTAGCGGTCATGCTCTTAGAGCAACCACTATCCATAAACCAGTGGTAACTGTTGCCTCTTGCTCTTTCTTGTAAATATAATCATTTGTTAGCTTTGAAAATCTATTTTATTTTGAGTTCCAGTAAGGAGACAAAGGAAGAATAAGGCTCGTTCTAGTGCACATGGGTAGATTAGTCCTTTTGAAGTTGGGACCAGGTACCCTACTATGACTTACAGCCTTAGGATATTCATCAAGTCTTTTAACAACAATAATTTTTGTTGGGAAAAAATCTATAAGATGTCCATTTTTACCATAGTGAGTGCACAATAAGTTGTTAGCCACTAACACATACTTGTAATGAGGATTGAAATGGGGTTACTTTTTCCATAACTAATACCAAGTCCATTGTAGAACTTTGACTAGTAAGATTGGCAAAAACTTAAGAAGAGGTAATCCACTTAGGAGATCTTTCAAGTTTATCCTTTATCTGGACCAGGTCCCTTTCAAGTTCTAAGTTTCTCTCCAATGAGATAGTAAGATCTAATTAAGACTTGTTTATTTTTTCTTCAAGCTCAAATTGGATACTACTACCTTCACCTTTCCCTTTTTCACAAGATTGAGTTGTCTCTTTTAATTTCTTATCCAAGACATCATTTTCAAAGGACACTAACTAATATTTCTCTTGAATTTCATAATTATGCAAAGTTAGAGCATTTTTTTCAGGTTCAAATTCAATAAGATTTTTGTTTGGACATCTTTTTTCACTGGTAACATCATACACAGAATCTATCAACACATTTGCGAGAGACTTAAATTCCTTAAGAGAGTAATCCTTAAGGTTTTTCTTAATGTCCAGAAATGTTGGCATTCTCGTCATCAAATTGATACATGAGATGAAAAAGGGGATCAAATACTTGATCTTAATCATCCACCAACATTGAGACGTCCTCAGGCTTGTCTGATGCTTCTAATTCACTGTAGGAATTACCCCAGGCTACCAACGGCTGTTTGGCAACTTGATTTATAGCATCATTTTGGTTAAATCTTTTAGGGACCCGGTCCTCTCTCTTTCCTTTATCACCGCTGGACTTGAGATACTCCTTATACTTAACTTTATATATGGGCAATCCTTGATAAAGTGATCAGATTTTCCATATTTGTGACATAGGTCATTTTCACTAGGGTACGTGCTTGTATTTCCTCTTCTAGAAAATTTGTCATCTCTTCTCACAATCTACTGAAACCTTATGGTATGTAGGTTATATCCTTATCTTCTTTGCTTGAATCGCCCTTTCTAGACTTCAAGATAAGTTTTTCTCCTTTTTTGAATCATTTCTTCCTTGTTACTGTTGCTTCATGAGCTCATGAGTCTTCAAGTTTCTAATCAGCTCATCCATGGTAAGAGTTTTGAGATCCCTAGCTTCAGTAATGGCCTCGATCTTGTTTTCCCAAGATTTAGGCAAGATTATGATAATCTTCCAAATTTATTTGCTTGGCTTGATTACTTCACTAAGGCAGTGTAACTTGTTTGAAATAAAAGTGAACCTAGTATGTATCTCTTGAATTGATTCACCTTCCTTCATGTTGAAAGCTTTATACTGAGTGGTTAGCATGTCAACTTTTAATTCCTTCACTTGGCTAGTTCCTTCATGAGTCGTTTATAAGAAGTCCCTTATCTCTTTGTCAGATTCACAGGCAGAAATCCTATTATATTCATTAAGACGATACCACAAACAAGGAGCTTCTCGAATTTATAGTTTGTCTCGATTTTCTCTATGTCACCTTCTTCATTTGAGATAGTGGTATGAATTACGTACACTTTACCCTCCTCAGACCCCACTTTATGGGAATGCACTGGGTATGCTGTTGTTGTTGTTGTGTTATAGGAACCATTGAGATGACATCTCCACTATTTATAGACTTTATAGGAATATATGGTCCATCATTACTAATTATATCCCATAATTCACTTTCCTCAGCCATAATAAAGTCGCACATGTGAGTCTTCCACTACCCATAAAATTGTCTATTGAATTGTAGTAGTCTTATAGTGGATTGTCCTTCCTCTAGGTTTGGTGGTGCACCCATTTGAGAGGATCCTTCCTAGGTATTCATCATTTAGGAAGCACCCGCTCTAATACCAATTATTGCCCTATGAGTTTCCCACCAGATTGAGGACCTGGTCTTTAAATACGTTTACAGAAAATATTGTTTGATCAAGAACAAACAGGTCCATAAGAGTAAGAACACAAGACGTTATTGGGAAACCTCCTTGCTCAAGGGAGTAAAATCAAGACCTACCCTATAGGATTTTTCAACTACTTCACTATCTTCAAGCAATATTCAATACAGACTTGGTAGTTGCAAGGATTAAACTCTTAACCCTTAGATATCTTAAAACTCTATTATAAGACCCCCAAAGCAATAACTTTATTACTACAAACTAAAACGACCAACTCTAGCTGAATCAAGCACTAGCCAACTCTAGTCTTAGAATGTCAACTAACTTTAGCTAACATCGTCTCAACAAGAGAAAATTAAATTACAAATGAACCTTCGACATCTTTACTAGAAAGAGTAGGTTTACACTATAATACCAAATTATAAAGACTTAAATACAACAAAGACTAAGAGTAAAGCAACTCCAGTCGAGCAAGTTTCTATTGTTAATGAGGCGTTGCATATAAACTTACAAGGAGAGATCTTTTGAGTGTGAAAAGCTTAAACTAGGTGTTTCATTCTTTTTAATAATATAATAGACATGAAAACCTAAAACCATTCTCATTGGTCGAGGTAAAAAGGCGACAACGCCTATGCTGTCGTGCCTACCAAATTTCAGCGTACAAATACAGGATACAACTGGAAAGTTGACTAGCAAGGTAAGATAAGAAATGAACCTAGTCCCTTCGATAGGTTGTCAGCGTTAAAGCTCCAGGCCACAAGGTAAAATGGGGACCAGGTCCCTCTGGTTAGATTTGTCTATCATCAAAATAGAGATCTTCACACAGTTTGTATGTCAAACATATAGTGAGAGTACAAGGCTAAGTTCTGAAGCTAAGCATTGGACCATATAATGTAGTGTACGATCGTTAAATGAACATACAGCCCACACATCTCAACATACATGAAAGCACATCTTTTAAATAGTGGGCAATATTTAGGGAAAACTCATCTATGATAAAACATACAATCAATTATAAATTTACGACTGTGGATTTGGACCGTTCTTAGATATCTCAAGATGAGGTTCTGGATTAAGGACTTCCACCTACAGTGAGTTCTACAACCGTGAATAGCATGTATTGCCCATTCTATGATCGTGAATGAGTTACGGCCGTGAAATGCACCGTAAATTAAAAGCGGTGGAAAGTTTATATATACCCAAAAGTTATCCAATACCCGTTTCACTTGTCTCTTCATCTACAACCCTTTGAGAGATCACAAGATGATATTCTCTTCAACACCCAAAGTAAGGATTATGCATATTTTGAGCTTGAGTTTCTCTAATTTTCACGTAATACTTGATCTTCTTCTTCTATCTTTTGATGTGTGTTTTACAGGTGTTTAGAGTGAAGAAAACGTAAGCATTTGGCTGTATGAGGTAAGTCGTCACCTCCCCCTCAACTACTAGTTCATCTGAGTATTTTATATGTATATATAGTAAGAACTCAAGGGATGGTGATTGAAAATCATGAGTTTCAATTTTCTGATTGGTTGGGATGAATAAGGAGTGTTTTACATGGTATGGAGTTGGGGGAATGTTCTTGACCTCATGGGTGGGTCGTATTATGATATAGTGAAGTGGGAAAGAAAGGTGTGGTGATACACTACTCGGCGTAAAGAGTAAAAAACTACGGGAACCGAGTTAAAATAGTTTTTTCCAAAATTTGTCACAAAACAAGTGCCAAACTAGGAGCAGCAATAAAATAAGATTGCACCAAAACTAAAGAAGAAAAGGAGAGAATTCACTCCGAAATGAGCTACTGTTCACGCCCCTAAAACCAAAGCTACACGATCCAAATCAGATATCCACCATTGAAATGCAAGAATTAGATGTTGAGAACCCTCAGTTCAAATTTGAGGACGATCCAAGGGCTAACAAAACGGTAAATACAGTTTGAAACGGACTGCTTGAGCAGAATTTTTGTAGTGGAAAAGCACAGAATTCTCTCACATGTCAAGAACGGCTGCTATTTGTATTTCTCTCGTGTGTATGAAAAATAAGACCTAGATAAGTCTTATATATACACCATAGCAATAGACTTATGGGCAAAAGTGAGCTGATCCATATTGGTTTTTATTTATGAGGCAATCCACACAGGATAGGGAGGGAAAAATACCTAAAACCCAACATTTACTAGTAGAAAATGGAACGAATTTGAGGTTCTTATTTTGGATGACAATAACCGATTAGTTGATGTTTGTGATCACCTTGAGCTTGACTATGATCGGAACTGAAAACTCTGGACGGAGTACATCTTGTGTTGATTGGGAGTGTTACCTCATTCTTCCATATCCTTCAACAGTTTCTTGTTCTCGAGGGTGATTTTCACCATCAATTTTATTACACAACTCTTGGAATAGTCGTCAAAACCTTTTGCTACCTTCCAGATTGGAGTAACAAGATCTTAAACAACCTCCCATATACATGGATCATGCTTTCAAGTGCTGAGGCAAAAACTTATATCTCAAGAGTGTAACAACATCAAAGCACTGGATAACGTCTTCAGTAATCACTCGATTCCTTCATCTCAAAGTAGTCTATTAATCACTAGATGTCTTCACTAATCACACTCGATTCTTTCCTCTCGAAGTACTCTGATCGCTAGATGTAAGTCAACCTCGACAATTTTGTGGAGAATGTGTTGCCATAATTCAGTTGGGCAACTATCTTTTGAAATACTCTCCTCGATTCAAAAAGGAAGCTGGCATGTGTTTAATAAAGATAACTACTGCAAGAGTAAACAGCACCTCTAGTTAGCTGCAATTTGTATTGGAAGAAACATAGATCGACCCCAGGAGAAAGGTGAAAGACTCAATTAAGCTTTTAGCAGTCGTTTACTGTTCACCTATGCATATATATACCGAGTTACAATATTCGTGATTTCAAAGGAAGAGAAGAAAAGGATAGGTCCATACAAAAATTAAGTGACCAAAGAGGATGGCAGATGTAAAACAAGGAACTCAACAATAGATCTTCTCAATTCGCATCAGCATGGGCTCCTTCAGAATTTAGTATGCCCCATGTTTTCAGTTAGTTTATCCATATTACTTACGTTTTCTGACTGAGTTTCCAGCACAGCCATTTCCATCTTTGTATCTTCAAGACTGAGAAATGGCTCCTCTGAACCTATAAAAGTTCCAGACTCTATCGGCTGGAATGACAAGTCAGCCTCCATGCCAATATGGGAATGAGCTTTACTGTCTTTCACTTCATCTTCTTTATTCTCAGTTATTGTACTGGACAAAAGCAGCTGTTCCAACATGTCATCATCATCAGGAAGATATGGCAAAGTAAGAGGGACACTATTTTCAAAAGAAAGCAGCTTTTCATCCATTAATCCTGAGAATAAATCTATTTTGGAAAACAGATCTTTAATTTCATCGGACGAAAGATCGAGCTCCATCGGTTTCTGAGTATCCAACGCAGATTCAGGTTCAGCACAAAGGGGTTCAGCACAAAGGGGGGGCTCTGCAGCTGCAGCTTCGCCATGAGTGGGAGGATGATACCTCACAATCGCTCGATCAGATGGAAAATCTTCGCAATCATCTTCAACTTCACTCAGTATATTATTGCCATTTTCAGTCATACGCAAATTGTTTTCCTTGGGCTGGAAGAACTGTACAAAAAAACTTGGGCATTGCATGGCCATAACAATGAAGGAAAGCATCTGTTGCTGATTTTTCTCCATAACTTTTAATTGTTCTCGTAGAAGTATCAACTTACTCTCTGAATTCTGCTGGTGTTCCCTGAGCTTGACTAACTCTTGCTTGAGCACATTTTTATCAACCTTGAGATTCTCAACTACTTTCCATAGTTTAAGACTCTTAGTTTCTTCAGATGTACAAGACTTGGCCTCCTCCGGCTGGGATGGTTTCTTTTGGACTACACTGGACTGTTTCCTTCTAACAATATTCTTTAGAAAATGCTTTCGGCCTTTGAGAAAGCTATCATTCAAAAATTCCCATCTATCTGTATCAGTTTTGTGGAAACCCTGAATAGTTGAAAATCTTAACAATTAATGAAATATCAAATAAGACTTCAACAAAAACCAATAAACAAACATGAATAACATTATTAACTAGCCACCTCTGAATTTGTAAATCAGAAGAGTTATCATGAATATAAATCATAGATGGACTATGATTAAAGCATACAAGAACAGTTATACATATACATGACAATCCTCTGCGCATATTTGGAATATCACAAGTGACACATAGACCAAAACTTCTGAAAATAGCAACCATTTCAACCGGTAGACAATAATGATGATTTGATGAAAGAAGAGAGGGAGCCAGACATGAGAAACTGCCAATTGCAGTATGCAGACTTTAATATACAAACAATGGCCAGGAATTCACAAACAGACTAACTAACATTCAGTTGGCTCAAACTCAACATTTTACCATCTTTATATTGTCCCCCCCCAAAAAAAAGATGCATTGTGAGGAAGTACGATATATCAGACATTGGTTAGCCAACACCAGTGAATACAGATAACCCCAGAAAATAATGTGTCCATCCGTCCTACTTCTTATGGAGCAGAATACTTTTTGAGAAGTCAATAATCAGCAAGTCTGAAAATCTTTCTGAACAATGAAAACTGAAGTCCACATCCTCAAAAGAAAGGACTACATGAAGCTCAAAGTCAGTGCAAACAATGTATCAATAACAGATTGATACAATCTTCCAATCTTCCACTACGCCAAGGCCAAAGAAGGACCTATCTATTGCAAACAAAGTATGCAATACACATGAAAAAAAATTATATTCTTGAGCTTTTATAGCAGTGCTGATCCAATTTTATCGGATGTCCCAAAAGGAACTAAGCACAGTGCTTCTTAGATACTTGAAAAGTGCAGCCCAGGAAAAGAATCAATACACGGGTTGTTTGGTTTAAATTAGAATAGAAACTTGTATAGCTAAGTAGCTTGACAAGCAAAACAGATACTTTGCTCCAAAATGTACATCCAAGAAAGAATCAAGGATGTTTAGAATATTTGCATACCATGGAGCAATTGGTTGCAGTAATTTATAGGTTTTACATGTAATGGAGAGAATTTACATTTACATAATTTAGTAAATCCATTTGTAATTCAGTCGCCTCAAAACTACATAAACATGGTTTTTCTTTGAAATGGGACAAATAGTTCCCACAGTTAGGCAGAGATTTACCAACAAAGTGAGGTAAATTCCCATCATACTAACAAACATCTACAACCTTTCCCCTCTTTGATGGGATCTACAACTTAAACATTTACCCAATTCTGAAAATAGTTCTCTTTAACAAACTTTCTAAAAGAATGGTTAGATCATGCCACCATCTTTTTGGAGCTAATTAAATGGCAAAGACCGCCAGTATGTAATATATTCCAGAATCTTCAGTCCCCAACCACCTATCCCCCTCCTCCTCCCAAAAAAAAAAAAAAAAAACTTCAGCCCAGGCACAAACAGAGAGCGAAAAGAGATAAAACAGATTTAAGTGACAAAGAAAGACATTTGAATGCACAGAACACGCCAAAGAAGGAAACAAAAGTAATAATCCAATCAAGATTGTTATCTCAATCCTTGTCACAAAATACATGATTCTTGCTTCGGTATTCTTACCATCCTATTTAAGGAATATAGGCTAAATCCTTAACCTAACTCAGAACCATCAAAAAACACAAACGCGATAAGAAAAAGACATTTGAAAAGAAATTGAAGAGAGTTGAAAAGAGGAAAAAGAGAGTATACATAGATGTTGAGTTGACGAATGAAGCTAGAGAAGTTGCTATGTTTGAAGTATTTAGGAAGCAATTCAGATGAAAATTTAGGAACATCCCATATGATGAAACTGTTCTCAGATTTATTCCAAGAAATCAATCCGTCCGTTGATTCATCCTCCACCATCTCATAACACTTCAACAAGAACGGTGCAACAGATACCCCATTCTCAAATGATCTCACCATAGTACCCACTCACAGTAATTCAATTCAATTGCCCCTTTCTACAACCTTACATACAAAGAAATGCAACTTCCCGATTACGCACCAAAAACCCCTGTACGGCTAAAAAAGTAAAAGGAGAAGTTGCAAGGAAAGAGGGATGAATTCGAACCAAAATCGTGTTTATGACGTTTGGATTGGATTATTTTGTATGCTCGCCATAAAAATCAAATATTTTTTATCCTCTCAAATAAATACTTGTTCACTATATTACATACAGATATTCATCCGTTTCAAAAAAATATGCTAATTCAATTTGCTACGAAATTTAACAAAATAAAAAAAAAATTTAATTTTATGGTATTAAATTAAAGATATATCAAATGTATCAAAATGTGCTTCAATTTTGTGATCTTAAACTTGTCATATAGAAAGTTAAACGTAAAAAGTTGCTAAAAAGGAAAAGAGGTTTTTTTTTAAAACGAATTAAAAAGAAAAGTAGGTGATTCTTTGTTAAACAGAGGGAGTATATAAATTTGTTATAAATATATTATCATATACTCCCTCCGTCTCAAATTATCTATCCTAAATTGAGATGAGACGGCTATTAAAAAAACAATGACTGGTAATATAACGTTATCATTTTGTCTCTATTAATTGTGTCATATTATTAGCTCAAATATTGATGGAATTATTATATGGCTGATACCAAAATATTTTTTGCATGGATAATTATGATTATAGAATTACGTAAGTCTATATAACATTTTTTAAGATTTGATAATTCAATGTTAGTAACAAGGAGTAATCAATTACTAAGAGTATAATGAGAAAAAAATTATCTTGTCTTAATTAATGAAAAAAGACAAGTAAAATAAAAAATTAAATTAGAAAATTTGGAACGGGTAATTTGAAACGGAAAAAGTATAATGAATGTCTACTTTATCATATATGGTGAATGTCTATTTAAGGAAACGTTAGTAGCCGTTTGGCCATAAAAAGTTTTTACTTTTTTTCGAAAAATTATTTCACTTTTGTGAAAAAAAATGAAAACAACATATGTTTGGCCATAAGAATTTCAAATACAATTTCAGAATTATATTTGAAAAAGTGAAAACAAGTATTAATTCTCTCACAAAACAAGTTTTACTTGTTTTCACTTTTTCCACTCATACTTCTCTCACAAAATTTCAAAAACAACTTTAATTTATATTCATAGTCAAACACAACTCTAACTCCAGAAGATTTGATTTTCATGGCTAAACGGGACCTTAGAAACCGAAGGTTAGTTTTTCGTATAAATAAAGGGATTTTTCTTCATTGTAATCCACTCCATCAAGAGACCTCTCAAGAGAAATAATAATCACTCTGTCTTCTCTCTATTATTCTTCTTCTTACTTTATATTTTATAACACGTTATCAGTACGAGACTCTATCAAATAAGGTGAGATTATGAATCTAAAGGTAATTTCAATGTTAGTAATTCCTTATGTTATTTGTCTTTTGCTACTAATGATATAATTATTATTGGATTTAAGGAAAAATAATTCGTTTGAAACCACTTATACTTTAAATTTGTTTATAAAGAACAATATTGTTAAAAGATATGATGATGAATTTAACTCTCATCTCATTAAGAGAGTAATACATTGGGTTAAAAGTTTTAATGCACAATGATGATAAGAAGTTGGGTTCAAATCCCATCGAGTTATAACCTAAGACGCCTTTATATAGATAAGATATTGATTTTGAATCTCAATGCACCATATTGATGATAGTATGATGGCTAAAGCAAAAGAATGGGCGTTTGGTGAAAGTCATCAAATATATCTATCATGACTCGAGACTACCCCTAGTTGTAACACGATGCTTAGAACCACAAATAATCCCAAGCTAACCCATGAACTGGCATGATACTTGAGAAAATGATTTAGAATAAATAAAATAGCTAAATTTATTTTACGGAAACATAATCATGACATAATCTGGATAAATAAAATATTTATAAAGTTTACAATCTGATAAAACTGAAGAGAGAACTGAAATTTACATTTCATTCCTCTGACTGACCATCTATGAACCCTCTACAATACTGACTATAGATAGATAGGACATGCCTCCAACTATCACTAATTAATACATATAAATCATCAAAATAAAGTACATGAACTACAATTGACTGGTGTCCCCAAAATAGGAGAACTCATCACCTGCCGGCTAGAAGCTACAACTGTCTGATTCTGATGTGTAGGCTACAACTCACACCTACATTATGAGACAATGTAGCCATAGACATATATGTGAATCAATACTTTGGAATGTACTGAGTAAGTTGGGATGAATGCAATAAGTAAAACTGATTACATACATAATCTTAAATATGCATACTAAGTGCAAATAAACTCACCAAGAGACTGAAATAAACTGAAAGGTGGAGTATCTTAAAGCATGAGTAACAAACATAATCTGATAAGCTGGTGAATTACTACACTGAGTTATTTCAATCTTTACTGTTGTAGAATAAGTAGAACTGAAGCTGGAAAATGGTAAAATATGAATACTGTATGTAAATCTCATATAAAACTGAATAGACTATAAAATTGAATAGAGAATGATACATGGGTACTGCACGTGAAAAATAATATGGATACATAAAACTGGGAATGCAAGACCAAGCATAAAATGTATTGTCATGATTTGAATAACATGAAAAGTCTGTAAAACTGACTAAATAATTAATGAAATCTGATTAGTTGGTCAAGCAAACCTAAACTGAGATAAACTGAATGCTGACTGAAGTTGTAGGAGCTACCATGTGATTGACATAAACCATGTAAGCTATCATGGAGTTCACGTTTGACCCATATTGA
Source organism: Capsicum annuum (assembly GCF_002878395.1). Lineage (NCBI taxonomy): Eukaryota > Viridiplantae > Streptophyta > Magnoliopsida > Solanales > Solanaceae > Capsicum > Capsicum annuum. Next base: position 92,615,007 of record NC_061119.1, read on the forward strand.
GGAGGGTTGTTCTATCCTTACCATCGGAGTAGACCCTTAACTGGAGTGATCACTAAACTGAGCCCATATTAGGCAATAGGAAACACTCTCTAGGGAGGCCCCTAAATCTATGGTAGCATGTAGTATTGGCACGTAGTTTCTAGGGAGTGGGAAGTGTGGTTTCAGTGCATCCTACTTCCCCAAAAACTATGTGCCATCGTAGATTTAGGGGCCTTGCTAGAGACTGTTTCCCCTTGCCTAATATGGGCTCAGTTTAGTGATCACTCCAGTTCAGGTTCTACTCCGATGGCAAGGATAGAACAACCCTTCTCAACGTGGGTTAAACGTTGGAATCCATGATAGCTTACATGATTTATGTCGGTTACATGATAGCTCCCACAATTTCAGTCAGTATTCTATTTATCTCAGTTTAGGTTTGCTTGACCAAGTAATCAGATTTTAGTAATTATTTAGTCAGTTTTACAGACTCTTCATGTTATTCAAATCATGTCACTACATTCTATACTTGGTTTTGCATTCTCAGTTTTACATATTCTTGTTTTTCACGCTCAGTATCCATACATGATTGTAAAGCCTCGAGTCTGGTACCCCGGACGTTAAACGATGCTAATGATACTGAAGGACCACTAGTTAACCCAAGACTGGTACCTGCTGTGAGCACTGTATATAGTAATATGTAATAACAATAAAATTGAGATAAATGCAGAAATCTAGTGGAAATCTGCCATAAGGTTCAAAACTGAATAATGTCTGAACAAGGTATAAGAATACCAAAACTAAACATAAATACTGAAAATACTGAAGTCTGAATATCTAGTCTGAACATCTAGTCTGAAAGCCTCTAAACTGTTTGAATAAGGAGTTGATGGGATATGTCCCCAACTAACTCCGGCGGCTGAAGTGAGTAGATACTAAAATAATAATATAATAGAACATCCTCGAATGATGAGGACTCACATCTAGTATACTGCTGCTGGCTGAACCTGAAGCTATCTATGCACGGTCGGGAACTGAGCGTCCAAATCTATGGTATAAAACACCATAGCATAAAAGAAAAGTATGCGTCAATCGTGCGAATGTACTGGTATGTAAAGTGAGATAAGGCTGAATGCAAGGGTTCAAATGCATGAACTATAACTGATTGAATAACATAAACAAGACTCCATGCGGATACATGCGTGAATACATAACTGCAACTGAAATGATATGGATTATGGATTCTGAGTTACTGATAACATGGATTACTGACAATATGGATTACTGATAATTGATATACTAATTACTGAGTGACTGTGTCTGACAGTCCTGATTCTGATGGAACTAGCTGAGTTCCGTACTGACTGGTGACTATATCTGATAGTCCTAAAATTTTTAGAACTAGATGAGTTTTTTTACTGAAGACTGAGATTGAGACTGTGGGAGGTAGTCATCTAACTGACATGCCCCAAATAGAATAATGTAGCTGAGTTGGGATCCAATATATAACCCCAATTGGAAGGGTGTCAATACCGCACCACTAGTAAGGATAAATTCTGAGTGACCCTCATCTATCAGATACTCTAACGAGAGAGGTGGGACCCTCATCTGACAGGTTAATCCACCTCATTAACCTTCATCTAGCAGGTTTGATGTCTCAACCTACGCTCGCTCTGTAGTTCTGGAATACAAGGATTGCTTCTAAGAATCACACCCACTGCTATCAAGTGAGTTTCCATCCTTGGGTTCACTCGGTGCTGAATCATACTTCCATCTGAATAGACACTGAACTGAGTATACTAGACTGATACTGAAGTTACTGAGTTTTGCTAAGTCATGTGACTGACTGAATTATACTAATCATGGATTGACTGAGAGTATCTTGAAAACTGACACTGGCTCTAGGTACACTGCTAAATTATCGAGTATGAAATACCCCCAGGACTCAATAGCAAGAACATAAATAGGACATGACACTTCTTGAACACACGACCATAATCAACAATTCATAATACAATCATTGAGGGATTTAATGAGGCATTTGATAATCATAATCTTGTACATGAGTAGGAATGCATTCTAACATATCATACGTTCACAAATCAAATCTCATGAGCATTCCATCAATCAATTACAAGGCATAGCCTTAGCATGAGAGTTAACCTAAATACATGAATATAGCATGGGATCATCATTTAGATCACAATTGAGTCACAATTGCATAATTCATTCATTTAAGCATTTTGTCAAACACCTAGAGGGCATAATCTTGTACATGATCATGGACAACATGGTATAGCATCACGACTATCATATTTCATTCATAATTCAAGAGATAAACATAAGCAAATTTAATTCCAACATTCATGCTATCATAATATCATGGGATACAATAAAGTTTTCAACTAGGAAACCATACATTAACATTAGCATGGATGGAATACAATCCACAATATAGAAATCACAATTCATGATTTAAAATTTATTTCTTGAGCTCCAAGGATGAAAGAGATCCTTGGATGAACACTTTACATACCTTGGATGGAAATTTCCTGAGAATAAATGGAAAGATCTTGAGTTCTTAATTTGAAATTAATCACCTAGGGTTGTCTTGTTCTTGAGCAATTGTGAAAGAATGACTATCATTAGCCAAAAAAACACTAAATTTCATGTTATGAGGGCTGCAAGTTGGGGGAAAAAGATCTTATTACCCTTAAGGACGCGGGTTTAAAAGACAGAAAAATGTGCCCAGCGATGCTACAGCCGATACGACGCATTGAGGGTACCAATGCGATAATCGATGCAACATTCTGATATCGCATCGGTTCACTAGAATTTGTCTTGAGCTGAGGTTAATTTTATCTATCGACGTAATTGGCAACGTGACACGCCAACATCGCGTCGACTTACTATTTTGGGATTCCAAACAAGGTCTAAATGAGGTCCAAAAAATCTAAAACTTATTCGGGGACACCTATTGACCTCCTTGATCATGAATTAACAAAAATATAGGCCTTTAAAGGACTTTAAGGTCCAAAATGAGATCCCCGATTTTTGAAGGCTAAAATAAACTAAGTCTGGAAACTTAGCTAGAATTTTCTAAATCTGAGACCCCTTAACAAGCCTAAAGAATTGAATTAAGCTAGAAATATTTATGGGGTCTTACAATATCTCTCCCTTAGGTACATTCATCCTCGAATAAGACTGACTGAACTGAGAGTACTAGTAGACTAAATCCACTTACTAAATCATGAACATTGGGACATAACTATAGGATTGATATTACTAACATGTTGAATTTCATACGGAACATGCATATCTAATGCATGAATACACGACTGAGCTGATGCATGAATGCATGACTGGGAGTACTAATAAGCTGATTATGCACATCTGATACATGACTGAACTGACTCATGAACATATGACTGGACATGCAATGGTATATGATATCAAATTTTTAACTGAAATCTGAACATGAAACTGAATAAGCTTAAGGAAAGCTATTACCTTGGGCTGAGCCTGAGTTTGCGGAGAAGAGGTGAGGTTACTTGGTTAGCATGTCTACTTCTGCTTTCCAAGTAGCTCCCTCAATGGACTGATTCTGCCAAAGAACTTTGACTAGAGGGACTTCTTTGTTCCTCAATCTGCGAGTCTGATAGTTAAAGATTTCTACTGAAATATCTTTATAAGAGAGGCTGTTCTGAATATCTAGGCCCTCTATAGGGGTTAAAACTACTGGGTCGCCTATGCACTTTTTAAGCAAGGAGACATAGAATAGTAGATGCACTAAGGCTAGATCTGAAGGCAATTCGACCTCATAAGCTACCCTTCCAAAACGACTGAGAATTTTGAAGGGACCGACATAACGGGGACTGAGCTTTCCCTTCTTGCCAAACCTCTTTACTCCCTTCATGGGAGTAATTTTCAAGTACACATAGTCACCAATCTAGAACTCGAGATCCTTTCTGTGCACGTCTGCATACGATTTCTATTGACTATGAGTTATTTTGAGCCTTTCTCTGATCAATTAAACTTTCTGTAAGGTATCAAAAACCAAGTCAGGCCATACTAATACGGTCTCACCGACTTTGAACCACCCTATTTGAGATCTGCATCTCCTGCCATAGAGGGCTTCAAATGGAGCCATCTAAATATTGGAATGATAGCTGTTGTTGTATGCAAACTTAATTAAAGGCAAGTGGTCATCCCAACTACCCTTGAAATCAATTGCACACGCACTTCGCATATTTTTTAGGGTCTGAATAGTCCTTTCTGCTTGACCATCTGTCTGAGGATGAAAGGCTATACTGAAATAAACTTGGGTACCAAGACCCTTTTGAAATGCTTTCCAGATATAAGAGGTAAACTGGGTACCTCTATCTAAAATGATGGACAGCGAAACACCATGCAATCTTACCAACTCTCTGATATAGAGTTTGGCATAATTCTCGGCTGAATAAGAGGTATGGACTGGAAGAAAATGAGCTAATTTGGTCATTCTCTCTATAACAACCCAAATTGAATCATGCTGATGATGAGTACGAGGCAAACCCATCACGAAGTCCATGTTCACTTCTTCCTACTTCCAAGTAGGAATACTGAACTCCTGCACAAACTCACTAGGTTTTTGATGCTCGATCTGAACCTACTAATAAGTTGAGCACTTAGCTTCAAACTCTATAATGTCTCTCTTCATCCCACTCCACCAATAAATCTCCCACAAGTCGCGGTACATCTTAGTGGCCCCTGGATGAATAGAGTAACGCGCACCATGCGCTTCTGCAATAACTCATTGCCTCAATTCATCTGTACCTAGAACACATAAACGACCCTGACAATGTAACACACCATATCCCCCTTGGGAGAAAATCTCTACTTTCTGATCCTCGACTGATTCTTTCAGCTTAACTATACTGGGATCTCTATCCTGACTTTCTTTCACCTAGAAAACTAGAGATGATTCAAAACTGTTCTGAACCCATACACTGCCTTTTATTGAATCGACTAAACGGATACCTAGTCAGGCAAGCTGATGAACTTCCCGAGCAAACTTCTTCTTACTGTCCTCAACATGGGCAACACTACCCATAGACAGTCTACTGAGAGTATCAGCCACTATGTTGGCCTTGCCCGGATGATAAAAAACACTCATGTCATAATTTTTTAAGAGCTCTAACCACCTTCTTTGATAAAGGTTTAAGTCTTTCTGAGAGAATATGTACCAAAGGCTTTTGTGATTTGTGAGCACATCCACATTCAACCCATACAAGTAATGCCTCCAAATCTTCAAGGCAAGAACTACAGTTGCTAACTCAAGATCATGAGTCAAATAGTTCTTCTCATGGGGTTTAAGCTATCTGAAGGCGTAGGCTATGAAATTACCATGCTACATGAGGACACAACCCAAACCTACTCTGGATGCATCACAGTACACGACAAAACCATCTGAACTATTTGGAAGAGTCAAAACTGGGGTTGAGGTGAGTCGAGTCTTCAACTCTTAAAAACTCTTCTCGCATGAATCTGATCCCTAAAACTTGACTTTCTTCTGAGTAAATCTAGATATAGGGGATGCAATAAAAGAAAATCCCTCAACAAACCATCTGTAATAGCCAGCCAAACCCAAGAAACTCCTGAAATCAGTCAGAGAAATAGGTCTGGGCTAGTTTCTCATAGCTTTGGTCTTTTGAGGATCAACTCTAATTCCATCACCGGAAACTATATGACCAAGGAATGCTACTGACCTTAGCCAAAATTTTCACCTACTAAATTTGGTGAACAACTAATGATTTCTGAGGGTCTGCAAACCTATTCTGAGATGGTCTGCATGATCATGCTCACTGCAGGAATAGACAAGGATGTCATCTATGGAGACTATCACGAACATGTCCAAGTACTGCTTGAACACATAGTTCATCAAATACATGAAGGCTTCTGGGGCCTTATTAATACCAAAGGACATGACTAAGAATTCAAAATGACCATGTCGAGTTTTAAAAGCTATCTTCGGGATGCTGCATTCTCTAACCTTGAGTTGATGATAGCCTGATCTGAGGTCTATCTTAGAGAATTAACTGGCACCCTGAAGTTGGTCAAATAGGTCATTAATTCTGGGAAGTAGATACATATTTTTAACCATGACTTTATTGAGATGACGATAGTCTATGTACATTCTGAAAGAACCATCTTTTTTACTCACGAATAGAATAGGTGAACCCCACGGGGACACACTAGTTCTAATGAATCCCTTATCTAAGAGATCCTTCAACTGTGTGGGGTCTGATGAATCCCTTATAATAAAATAATAGAACATCCTCGAATGATGAGGATTCACGTCTAGTGTACTGCTGCTGACTGAACCTGAAGCTATCTATGCACGATCGGGAATTGACCATCCGAACCTATGGTATAAAACACCATAGCATAAAAGAAAAGTATATGTCAGTACGTATGAATGTACTGGTATGCAAAGTGATATAAGACTGAATGCAAGGGTTCATATGCATGAACTATAACTGACTGAATAACATGAACATGACTCCATGAGGATACATGCATGAATACATTACTGTAATTGAAATCATAAGGATTATGGATTCTGAGTTACTGATAAATTGGATTACCAACAACATGGATTACTGATAACTGATACACTGATAACTGATATACTAATTACTGAGTGACTATGTCTGACAGTCCTAATTCTGATAGAACTAGCTAAGTTCCATACTGAGCTGAGTGACAGTATCTGATAGTCCTAAAATCTATAGAACTAGCTGAGTTCTTTACTGAAAACTGAGACTGAGAATGTGGGAGGTAGTCATCTAACTGACATGCCCCAAATAGAATAATGTTGCTGAGTTGGGGTCGAATCTATAACCCCAATTGGAAGGGTGTCAATATCGTGCCACTGATAAGGATAAATTCTGAGTGACCCTCATCTATCAGGTACTCTAACGAGAGCGGTGAGACCCTTATTTGACAGGTTAAGCCCCCTCATCAACCATCATCTAGCAGGTTTGATGTCTCAACCTACACTAGCTACATAGTTTTGGAATGCAAGGATTGCTTCTAAGAATCATACCCACTGCTAGGGGTTCACTCGGTGCTGAATCATACTCCCAACTGAATAGATACTGAACTGAGTATACTGGACTGTACTGGACTAATACTTAATTTACTGAGTTTTCCTGAGTCATATTACTGACTGAATTCTATTAATAATGGCTTGACTGAGAGTATCTTAAAAACTGACACTGACTCAGGCACACTGCTAAATTATCAGGTATGAGATACCACCATGACTCAATAGCATGAACATAAATAGGACATGACACTTCTTGAACACACAACCATAATCAATAATTCATAATACAATCATTGAGGGATTTCATGAGGCATTTGATAATCATAACCTTGTACATGAGAAGGAATGCATTCTAACATATCTTAAGTTCACAAATCAAATCTCATGGGCATTCCATCAATCAGTTACAAGGCATATCCTTAGCATGGGTGTCAACCTAAACACATGAATATAGCATGGAATCATCATTTAGATCACAATTGAGTCACAATTACACAATTCATTCATTTAAGCATTTTGTCAAACACCTAGAGGGCATAATCTTGTACATGAGCATGGACAACATGGTATAGCATCATGACTATCATATTTCGTTCATAATTCAGGAGATCAACATAAGCGAATTCAATTCCAATATTTATGGTATCATAATATCATGGGATACAATAAAGTTTTCAACTTGAAAACCATACATTAACATTAACATTGATGGAATACAATCCACAACATGCAAAATCACAATTCATGATTTAAAAATTTATTTTTTGAGCCCCAAGGATAGAAGAGATCCTTGGATGAACACTTTACATACCTTGGATGGAAATTTCTTGAGAGTAAATGGAGATATCTTGAGTTCTTGATATGAAATCAATCACCTAGGGTTTTCTTGTTCTTGAGCAATTATGAAAGAATGACTATCATTAGCCAAAAGAGGTCTAAATTTTGTGTTATGAGGGATGAAAGTCAGGGGAAAAAGACCTAATTACCCCTAAGGATGTGGTTTTAAAAGATAGAAAAACATGGCCAACGACGCTACAACTAACGAGGCGCGTTAAGGGTACTAACGCGATAACCGACGTACCACGCTGACATCGCTGGTTCACTGGAATTTGGCTTGAGCTGAGGTTAATTTTATTTGTCAATACGATTGGCAACGTGACGCGCCAACATCACGTCAACTCACTATTTTAGGATTCCAAACAAGGACTAAACGAGGACCGAAAAAATCAAAACTTTTTCAGGGACATCTATTGACCTCCTTGATCATGAATTAACAAAAAATATAGGCCTTTAAAGGACTTTAAGGTCGTGAAATGAGATCGCCAATTTTCAAAGGCTAAAATAAACTAAGTCTGGAAACTTAGCTAGAATTTTCTAAGTCTGTGATCCCTTAACAAACCTAAAGGAGTGAATTAAGCTAACAAATGTTACGGGGTCTTACAATGATCCTCAGTTTAGTTTTACTGCATGTTTTGCTTTACATGAGATTTACATATATTATTCATGTTTTATCTCTTCCCAGCTTCAATTCTACTTATTCTACAAAAGTAAAGATTTTAAGAAACTAAGTGTAGTGATTCACCAACTTATCAAATTATGTTTGTTACTCATGTTTTATGATACTTCAGCTTTTAGTTTATTTTAGTCTCTTGGTGAGTCTACTTGCACTTAGCATGCATTTTTTAAGATTATGCATGTAATCAGTTTTACTTATTGCATTCACCTCCACTTACTCAGTACATTATAATCATACCGTTTGCAGCTTCCTACCAGTAGGTGATGAGTTCTCTTGTTCAAGGACTCCAGTCAGTTGTATTTTATGTACTATGTTGTTAATGTTCATATGGATTGATTAGTGGTAGTTGGAGGCATGTCCTAACTATCTATATTCAGTATAGTAGATGCTTCATAGATAGTCAGCCAAAGTCATTACATCTAATTCAAGTTTCTTTCTTCAGTTTTATCATGATGGAAACTTTATCAGTATTATACTTATTCAGATTTCCTTATGATCATGTTTACTCTTAACAAACTTAGTTTTTAGACAATTTAAATCAGTTGCTCAAGCAGTATGTTAGTTCATGGGTTAGCTTTGGATCACTTGTGATTTCAAGCACCGTGTTACAACTAGGGGTAGTCTCGGGTCGTGACATCAACACCCTCCTATAACCATAGTATTACAAACTAAGCTTTCCAAACAATGATCCAAAACTGAATATCAATAAAGTATTGGGATATGCCCCTGACAATAGCCAAAAATAAGTCTAAGACATAAGAGCAATAAAACACAAAATATAGACTTCTGATGTATGGAAGCTTACCACTTCAATGTCAACTCACGAGCTGATCCCAAATCCTAATCACTGAGCAGGAGGAGTAGAAGTTTGACCAACATTCGAAGATTGATAGCGGGGTGAACGCTAGCATGTAACTTGGGAAAAAGGATTAAATAATGACATAATCAATAGTTTAACATTATTAAACCAATACACATAATCAGATGCATATACATATATATATCATTTGTCGGGATAGGGAACAAGGCTTAACATGCATTTCAAAACTTTATCCTGGATTGTGTAGCTCAACTATCATATTATAGTATCCAAGGCTATATGGGTCAAGCTTGCACCCCCTGGCTGGGCCTCAGTGCGCGTAGCCGCACGAATCATAGAATAATCTCACATATATGCACAAGGACTCGAACCTCCCAACATATACTAAGGTGACTTAAGCACTCGATCATATAATGAATTACGGGGGACTCCAACCTCCCTAATCATGAAATAATAATAATAATAAGGGGGACTCGAACCTTCCTGGTCACTTTGACCCCTGCATTAGCAAATGTGGTTTCCAGTGTTGGTACCTGGACCTCCACTTTCATGACTCAGCTAAACAACCCTTATTAGAGCCCAATTAAAACATTTATCACACAATCCTACCCATGAAGCATACTTCACATTAAGGCATACATTGTTGGTATCATCATACCAACTATACTTGTAGGTAAAACATCATGCCAAAATAATTTCCATTAACTTGGGGTGAACAACTTTCTCTGTTTATTAATAAAAAATGGGGGAAACACCGACCCTTTTTATTTATTAAATTATAACATTGTGTTTCAAATACCTATTTATATCATGTAACAGTTCAAGTCTAGTTCCATTTTAGAAATTCCCACCTTTCTTATAAATCAAAACCAATTTCACACTATGGGTTGGGGTCATAACCACTTCAAACACAAGTTTGGGAAAGTCACAATTCCCTAGTTCATTCATCATACCCATGTACCCACAAGTTCAAAACTATATTTAAATCATGAATAATCAGAATTAAACCCTGGGAAAACATTGTTCAACAATAAGCATTCAAAACCCACAACCCTTATTTTCAAAACCAAAATAATTTCATGTGAATAACACTTTAATACATATGTTTTTTTAACAAATTGACAATGAGGAAAGATTTACAAGCCTTTAATAGTTTGATGTACAGAGAGAAATCACCCTTGAAATTCCTAATTGATCAACCTCTTGAAAACCCTAAGTGTTCTAGACCTTAACGAATTTGAGAGTGTTGAGAAGTTACTTTGATTTGTTTACGATGGATAATGATACCCTAAAGGGGTTATAAGACATGGATTTCAAGTTGGATAAGACGGAAAATGTCTAGAATTTCCTTAACTTAAAATCTGAAAAGGGGTCTCCTTTAACTACGAGTCAACCCTTGACTCGTAGCCACTTCTTATGACTCGTCACCACGAGTCCTAACCAAGGCAGTACCATCAAGGTACCCTACATTATTATCCTTATGAATCAATGGAACCACTCGTAATGGGACCCTACGACTCGTAAGGGCCAGCCGTAGTCAACACAGAACCCAATTTGGGACTTACACTAGACACCCTACAATTACACCTTTCGACTCGTAACATATCCTTGCGGCTCTTAGTAAGCCACTCGTACTCAGAGCAAAATCTATCCATAAACTTACTTATTTGGTTACGATTCATCCTAATGACTCGTCAGGACACCCTACAACTTATTGGGCGAGTCGTCACCAAGATAGTGAGCTCAAAGGCCAAGAAATTTGCAAGGGCCAAAAATCTGGGGTGTTTCAATTCTCCCCTACTTGGATCATTCATCCTCGAATAATGGAATAAGAAATTTATTAGCACGAATTGACTCCACATATATCTACTCTTACCTTTAAAAAAGACATAGAACAAAGATGCTAAGAAAATAACTCTTTTCTTTAACAAAGTTAGAAAACAAAGATGTTAAGGTTTACATATACCTTAGGCATGATGATCCAGAGCAGAAAACAAGAACAGATACTTGGACTTCATGTCCTCTTCATCTTCCTAAGTAGCCTCTTCAACCTTGTGGTTCCTCCATAGAATGTTTACCGAAGCTATGTCCTTCGTCCGCAATCGACGAACTTGGTGTTCTAAAATTTCTACTGAGACTTTCTCATAAGGTAAGGAATACAAAATACCTACCTTCTTCAAAGGAACAACCGTCGAAAGATCACCCATGCACTTTCTCAACATCAAAGCGTGAAACACCGGATAAATGGAGCTCAAACTAGAGGGCAACTCCAATTCATACGCAATATTACTAACCCTCTTCAACATCAAGTACAGACCAACATCTTGGGGGCTAAGTTTTTCCTTCTTACCAAACCACATCACACCTTTCATGAGGATTACCTTTAAGAATGCCCAATCACCAAAACTAAACTCCAACTCCCTTAGCCTCACATCTGTGTAGGACTCTTGGCAACTTATTGAATCTTTAAGCCTATCCTGAATCACCTTCACCTTCTCTATCACTTGGTGAACCAAATTCAGGTAATATCTCAGTCTCACTAACTTCAAACCACCTAATGGGAGACTTCCACCTCTTACCATACAATGCCTCGAATGGAGCCATACCAATACGAGAATGGTAGACATTATTATATACAAACTTTATAAGAGGCAAATGATTAACCCAACTACCACCATAGTCAATCACATAAGATCTAAGCATGTCTTATAGTGTCTGAATAATCCTTTCTGTTTGCCCATCCAATTGCGGGTGGAAAATAGTACTAAGGCTCACCTTAGTTCCCAAACCTTTTTGAAATGAATATGAAAACTATGATGTGAACTCAGTACCATGATTTGACATGCTAGAAATAGGCACCCTATAAAACTTCAAAATCTCTTGGAGGAACAACTTTACATAGTCTTCTATCAAAAATTTTATTCTCACTGGCAAGAAGTGAGAAGACTTAGTCATCCTATCCACGATGACCCAAATCGAATCAAATTGATTTCGAGATCAAGGAAGACTGGTAACAAAATTCGTATTAATCACTTCCTACTTCTACACAGTCAATTCAATTTCTTGATACAATTCTGTGGGCCGCAAGTGCTCAACCTTCACTTGTTGAAACACCATGCATTTAGCCATAAAATTGGCCACGACTCACTTCATATTGTTCCACTAATAAATCTCCTTAAGATCATGATACATCTTTGTCCAACCAGGAAGAATGGCATAGCGCAATTCATGAGCCTCAACCAAGATCTTCTGTCGCAACCCATCTCTATCGGGAAGACATAATCTACCGTGGTACATTAAGATACCATTGCCACCAATCTTAAAAGATATAATTTTTTTGTTGTCCTACATCTCCCTTAATCTTTATTAAGATAGGATCCAATACCTATTTCTTCTTTATTTCAGTATTAAGAGAGAACTGTGCTACCTTTTGCACAAAGATGCCCCCATTCTCAGAGTCCAAGAGATAAACTCCATGGTTAGCTAAACGGTGAATATCGTTCACCACATGAGCTTGACTCACCATGGATAATCTGCTAAGAGCATCAATAACCATATTATCAAAGCACTTGGGTAGCTCAAGCCACCTGCCTGAGATTTACTCTTTTTTAGTGAACGTACTGCAGGCTCTTATGATCAGAACAAATGACAACATGAACTCCATGCAAATAACGCCACCAGATCTTTAATGCAAACACCACAACCAACAACTCCAAGTCACGAGTCAGATAATTGCTCTTATGAACTTTCAACTGCCTAGAATCATAAACCACCACCTACTATGTTACATCAACACACAACCAAGCCCCACACGGGATACATTGTAATAAACCATCAATCCTTCATTACCCTCGGGTAGGGTCAAAATTGAAGCTGAAGTCAACCTATCTTTTAGCTTTTCAAAACTACCCTTACAATCATCCGACCATAAAAACTTCACCTTCTTCTGGGTCAGCTTAGTCAACAGTGCATCTATAGTTGAGAAACTCTCTACAGATCTCCTATAATAATCGGCTAAGCCCAAGAAGCTCCGAATATTTGTTAGAGTTGTAGGCCTAGGACACTTCTTAACTACTGTATCTTTCTTCAGATCCACTATGGTCCCTTCACTAGAAATGATATGACCCAAAAAAGTAACAACTTTCAACTAGAACTTGCACCTCAAAAACTTAGCATACAAATACTGATCTTTCAAGGTCTGCAAAATAATGTAGAGATGGTCGACGTGATCCATCTCACTCCTCGAGTACACTAGAATATCATCAATGAACACTATGATGAACAAATCCAAAAACTGATGGAACACCTGATTCATGAGATCCATTAATACCATTGGGGCATTTGTCAGATAAAAAGGCATAACTAGGAGCTCATAGTGACTATACTAGGTTCGAAAAGAAGTCTTAGGGATATACCCCTCCCTAATTTTTAGATGATGATAACCTGACCAAAGATAAATTTTAGAGAAACATCTAGCACCCTAAAGTTGGTCAAACAAATTGTAAGTCTGTGAAAGGGGATACTTATTCTTCATTGTAACCTTATTCAACTGTTGCTAATCGATGCACATCCGAAGGGAACCATCCTTCCTACACATGACCAAAATAGAAGCACCCTACAAAGACACACTAGGACGGATAAAACCCTAGTCTAGGAGTTTTTTCAACTATTCCTTAAGCTCCTTCAACTCAGCCAGAGACATTTTATCAGGAACAAGGTTAATCCTAAAATCAATCTCCCTATCGAGAGGGATACCAAGAAGATAATCAGGAAAAACCTTAAGGAATTCATTAACCATGGGAATGGATTGTAAGGAAGGACCTTTTGAGCTATAATCTTTAACCTGGACTAAATGATAAAGAAATCCATTGTAAATCAACTTCCACACTCTAAGATACGATATGAATCTTTCATTAATCACTACAGAACCCCCTTCCCACTAAATGACCAGCTCATTAAGAAATTTAAACATGACCTTACGGGTTCGACAATCTAAGGAGGCATATCACGAGTGAAACCTGTCTATCCCTAATATGATGTCAAAATCAACCATGTCTAATTCTATAAGGTCTACCAGGGTTTCTCTGCCACCAACCGATATGACAATACCCCTATAGACTCTTTTAGAACTACATAGTCACCCACTAGGGTAGAGATAGAAAGCGGATTAGGGGTACACGCTAGATCAAAACCAAAATATACAACCACAAATGGGGTCACATAAGAAAGAGTAGACCCTAGCTCAAGCAAGCAACACAGATCATGAGAAAAGAGTCATAACATACTAGTGATGACATCGAGAGATTCCTTAGAGTCCTAGCCGGTAATAAGAGCATGCAAACTATTTTGGTCAATGTCAGTACTAGAAGAAAAATGACACCCTTTGGTGCAGGCGCTGATGAAGTGGCAACAGAAATCTTATTCGCCCCTGAAGCAACCTTAGAAAGATAATCCCTCTTTAAATGACCAATATGACCACACTTAAAACACTTGTTCCTTCCCTTTTCACAAAAACCATGGTGCACCTGCCCGTAGAATATACAAGAAGGATATGATAGAGCTGATTGAGCCTAACTAGCTTGAGGTTAGGCACCTTGTATCCTAAACCCTATCATGCTGAGAGCGATGATCTCCTGATGGCTTTAGATAAGGATCACTAGTAGTAAAGTAGGAACCAAAACTCCCATACTTCTTCTTAGACCACTTTCCTCTATCTCTGCCACTCTGTTTCTGACCTCCACCCTAATACAAAAATCTAAACTTCTTGATCTACCTTTCCCCTATCTTCACCTACTTCTTCTTTTCTTTTTTAACCTACTGCATATACACAACTAATCTCGTGATGTCCATATCCTTGTTCAACAAGACAACCTTACTTTATAGAATCAAATCATGGGATAACCTAAAAGCAAATTTCTTTATTCTAGACCTTATGCTAGATACTAACTCAGGAGCATATCGGGATAATTTTTAGAATTTCAAGGCATACTCCTTGACCGTTATCCTACCTTGCTTCAGATTAACAAACTCTTCCATTTTTGCCTCCGTCAACTCCTGAGGAAAGAAGTGGTCCAAAAAAGTACTAAAGAAATCATCCCACAGTGCGTATTTGACATCATCTCCCCTAGAATATTCCCATTCCTCATACAATTATTATACTACATCCTTCAGTTGATAGGTAATAAATTCTATGCTCTACACATTAGAAATATGCATCACACGAAAGATCTTTTCCATCTCATCGATAAAGTTTTAAGGATCTTCTCAACTTTAGAACCAGTTAACATAAGAGGACTCAATCTTATAAAGTTGACAGCTTATGTGGCTTTAAAAGATGGACTAAAAAAAGATACATGCTTAAACTGAGAAGCTACCAACTGAATAACACATGAATAGACTAATAAAATTTCGCATTTGATATATTAGTTTGAGGATCTCGAGGAGGACTAGAGGGGACCAGTGGAACTTTAGAAGGGAAATCAAGAACTGGACCCCTAGACCGGGTCTATACCCCATAAGAAAGGCATGTCCAGCACCATTATCCTCAAGTGGAACAAACAAGTTTTGATAATCTTCAGATCGACTAGAAGGCATGATCTAAAAAATGAACACATGGGAATTATACGTGATTTCAAGACCTTAGACTCTATATCTTGAAATAAGACAACAAGAAAGGGAAATATTCCTAAATGAGTTGTAGCCTCTCTATTATAAGTGTGGCGTGCTACACACCCATAAAAGAGACTCTACTCAACACGGATTTATTAGACACACAGTGACACCAAACCTAGGCTCTAATACCACCTTGACATGACTCAAACTAGGGCCTAGACATGTCGGGTATCTCAAGTCCACATGGACCAGAGATCACCTCCAACACTTTAAAAACCCAAACACAACACACCCCAAAGTTGAATAAATTCCAAACATATAACAAAATGGCATGTAATAGCTTAAGTAAATTTTAATGTATGTCTATGACCAACAACCAATAAACGGCCAAATAATTAATCGACACCTCCTAATAAACATAGTAGTCCAAATAAGTACTTCTAAATAATGGTCAAAAATTGACTATCAATAAAGTATCGGTACATGACTCTGATAATAGCCAAAAATAAGTCTAAGATATAAGAGGAAAAACACATGAAATATGGATTTCCAATGTATAGAAGCTCACCACTTCAATGTCAACTAATGAGCTGATCCTGAATCCTAATTACTCAGTAGGAGGAGTAGAAATATGACCAATACCTGCATCGTGTAAGGATACAATATCAGAAGATGGTTATCAGGGTAAAGGTTAGCATGTAAGTCATGGACACGATAACGTAATGACATGATCAACAGTTTAACATCATTCAAACCAATGCACATAATCAGATGCGTATATATATATATATATCACATATCAGTAAAAGAAATAAGGCTTAATATGTATTTTCAAAACTTTAGCCTAGATTATGTAGTTCAACCATCATATAATAGTACCCACAAGCTATATGGGCCCATCTCTCACCCCCTAGTCGGGCCCCAGTGCATGTAGTCTCATGAATCGCAGAATAATCTCATATATATGCACACAGAGGACTCGAGCCTCCAAATATATACTAAGGTGACTTAAGCACCTAATGATGTAATGATTTAAGTGGGAATTGAACCTCCTTAATCATGAAATAATAAAAATAATAAGGGGGACTCAAAACTCCTTAGGTTTCTAATATTGATCACTCGGACCTTCACTTTCACAACTCAGCTACACAACTCTTATTAGAGCCCAATAAAAATATTTATCACATAGTCCCACTCATGAACCATATTTCATATTAAGGCATACATTGTTGGTATCATCATACCAACATCACTTGCAACATAACACATCATGCAAAAATAATTTCCATCAACTTAGGAAGAATAACTCCCTTTATTCATTAATATAAGATGGGGGAAAAGTGACTTTATTTGTTTACTAAATCCTACAATTGTGTTTCAAATGCCTCTATATATCATGCAACAACCCAAGATTAGTTTCATTTTAAAAATTCCTACCTTTCTCATAACTCAAAAGCAATTTCACACTGCCATTTCAAAAGTCACAAGTTAGGGAAAATCATAATTCCTTAGTCCATTAACCTATAAGTTTAAAACCATATTTAAATCATGAATAATTATAATTAAAATATGGAAAAAGATTGTTCAACAATAAGCATTCAAAACCCACAACCCTTGTTTTCAAAACCAAATCAATTCCATGTGAATAACACTTTAATGCATATGTTTTAACAAATTAATAATAAGGGAAGAATCACATGCCTTTAATAGTAAGATGTATAAAGAGAAATCACCCTTGAAATCCCTAATTGATCAACCTCTTGAAAACCTTAAGTGTTCTTGACCTTTGGGAATTTAAAAGTGTTAAGAAGTTACTTTGATTTGTTTATGAGGGCTAATGATACCCTAAAAGGGTTATAAGACGTGGGTTTAAAGTTGGGTAAGAGGAAAATATCTAGAATGCCCTTTACTTAAAAGATAAAAAGGGTTTGCTTTTGAGTACGAGTCAAACCCTTGAATCATAGATATTTCTTACTACTCGTCACCATAAGCCTTACCCAAGGCAGTACTACCAAGGCACCCTACACTGTTATCCTTATGACTCATAGGCACCACTTGTAATGGGAACCTACGACTCATTGGGTCCAGTCGTAGTCAACATAGAACCTAATTTGGGACTTACATGGTACACCTATGATTACACCTAATGACTTATAACATTTCCTTACGACTCTTAGTGAGTCACTCATACTCAGAGTAGAATCTAGTAAAAAACTTACTAGTTTGGTTACGACTTATCAGGATACCCTACACCTTATTGGGCGAGTCATTACCAAGGTAGTGAATTCAAAGCTCAAGAAATTTCCAAGGGCCAAAAATTCGAGGTGTTTCAGCTATAAGCTATCATAATTTGATAGGCTTAAGGCCCAATTATATTCCATTCCTAATGTAATGCCCCAAATCTGGTACCCAAAATGCTACACGGTGCTCATGATCCCGAAGGACCACAAGCAAACCCATGATTGATATCTATACTTGAACACTGCATAATATATTATATAAATATGAAAACATAAACTGAAAGGCCTTAAGGTTCAAAACTAAAATGTAACTGATAAATCATAACATATGGATGGGGTGTGAAATACCCAAACACTGAAATAACTATCTGAACATAATAGTCTAAAAAGCCTCAAACTGACTAAACTATGTGAATAAGGAATTGATGGGATATGTTCCCAACTAACTCTAACTAATAAATTAATTAATGAGATAATAAAGACTAGTCATGTCCTCGAAGAATGATGACTCACTGCTATATCTGACTGATGAGACTGGAATACTACTGATACTCTAGAGCTCGTACTTCTGAACTTATGGTATAAAATACCATAGCACAAATGCGCCAGTACTTTGAATGTACTGGTATGCATGAAATGTAGGTTGAATGTAAAGGGTTCACATACATGACCTATACTAATCGAATGGAAACATGAACGTGAGAATGCATGCATGAATACATAATAATTGTAACTGAGTTCGTAATAACATGATTACTAAATCTGAGTACTGATAACATGAGATACTAATAACTATATAATTAAAATAATTGATACTGAGCGACTGTATCTGATAGTCTAGTTTCAGATAGAACTAGCTGAGTTCCATACTATTTTGAGTTGACTGTATCTGATAGTCCTAAATTCTATAGAACTATCTGAGTTCTATTACTGAGACTGAATAACTATATCTGACAGTCCTAATTCTGTAACTGAAACTGTGGGAAGTAGTTATCTAATCGACATGCCCCTAATATGTTATTATGGCTGAGTTGGGTTTCAATCTGTAACCCTAATTAGAAAAGTGTCAATACCGTACCACTATTAAGGATATTCTATTAGTAACCCTCATATAACAGGTAACTATAGTGAGAATGGTGGGATCCCTTACATAATAGGTTAAGCCACCCCATCTAGCCTCATTTAGTAGGCTATGATGTCTCAACGTACACTGTCTATGTAGTTTTAGAATGCAAGGATTGCTTCTAAGAATAACAACCTCGTATAACAGCTGAGTTCCCATCCTTGGGTTCACTCGGTGCTAATTCCTACTCCCATCTGAATAGACACTGAACATGGATTACTGAACTGATTTAACTGAGTTCTGTTGACTAACAAAATAGTATTGAGATTACTGTATTACTGAGATTTCCTGAGTCATATGGCTGACTGAGTTCTATGGATCATGCCTTCACTGAGGATATCATGAAAACATGATACTGACTCTAAGCACACAACTATATTTTTTTGGGTACAAGTATCCCAGGAATCCAGGGAAAGAAACTCACAGAGCATGACTTTCTTGAATACATAACTAACATCAACAATCCATAATTCAATGAGTAAGATATTTCATCAAACATTTGACATGCATAAACTTGTACATGAATGGGGATTTCATATTATCATACTAGTATGGCACTTTTCTTTCACATAAGCATTTAATCAAACACATGGGGAGCATGCTTTGGTTATAAAATCATCAACATATCTAATAATCATGGCTACATCAATCAACTTGTAATTAGAAGGGGGTTTATCATGGTTATTATGTAAACTATCACATACTAGGGTCAATTATTGGAAGATGTAACTTAAAACATGAATCAAAACCACACAGCATCATGGACATAAATTTCAATACAATTTAAATTATAAATATTCACAAATACCCAAATCTTAGATTTTAAAATAGATTCTTGAGCTTCATTGGTGAAAGAAATCCATGAATCAACACATGACATACCTGGGTTGTGATTTCTTGAAGATTTTTGGAGAAAAGTTGAATTCTTGGCTTGGAATTAAACACCTAGGGTTTTTTTATTCTTAAGGATAAATCTTGGAGAGAAACCCTAATTTTATATTGTAAAAGAATAATGACCTTATGAGTTATGGTCGAGTGTAATTAGGGGTTAAATCGGGTGGGAAAAGACCCAAATACTCTTTTAAAAATGGCTTTAAAATAACTGAATAGGATCTATGATAGCTCATGCGATGGTCCATCATTGGATCGATGGTCCGTCATTTTGATCATTATGCATGGACCAAGAAAATAACTCACTGCTTAAGTAGCGACGGCTTGGGTGATAGTTCGTTGCAAGTTCGATGGTCTGTCAACCTGTCTGTCGCACCTTATCCAGAAGGTTGACTCACTTCCTTGGTTGCAATGGTCTAGGCAAACTTGGCCGTCGCACCTGGGCATTCTAGCAGCTCTGAGTAAAACATCCATAACTTTTTACTTCTATACCGAATTTGGATGAAATTGGTATCGTTAGAAAGCTAATTCAATTTCCCATATGATAAAAAGTGAAAATATTAAAAATTCCATGAGTACAAAAATGGATTCGTATTTCAAAGTAAGTTTCTAATATTCTTAGGATAATTTCAAGATAAGTAATAGTACAGGGTATTACAATATCTCCCCATTAAGAACATTCATTCTTAAATAAGACTGAGAGAGGGGAGAAGATAAACTGACATACATATTGAACATGAATAATTAGAACATGATCTCATAATTGACATAACTGATAAATGAATATATCATACTGATCATGGATATCTGATGTATGTATAACTGATTCTTAAATACATGACTGAGTGTTCTGATGAACTAAGGTTCTCACAATGAGAATGCATATCTGATACATGATTATATAATTAAACTGACATATGAATGCATGAATGAATATGCAATGGTATTTAATACCAAGTTTATAATGGAATTCTGAACATAACATGGATACAAAGCTTCTAACTGAAAACTAAACATGAACCTGAAAAGCTTAAGAAAAACTGTTACCTTGAGCTTGATCTAAGTTGGCAGAGAAGAGGTGAGGATACTTAGTATGCATGTCTGCTTTTGCTTCCTAAGTAGATCCCTCAACGGAATAATTTCTCCAAGGAACTTTGACTAGAGGGACTTCCTTGTTCCTCAGTCTACAAGTCTGATAGTTTAGGATTTTGATTGGAATCTCTTCATAAGAGAGGCTATTTTGAACATCTATTCTCTGAATAGGGACTACAACTGCTGGGTCACCTATGCACTTCTTGAGTAAAGAGACATGGAAGTCTGGATGAATTGAGGCTAGATCTGATGGCAATTCGAGCTCATAAGCTACCTTACCGAATAGACTGAGAATCTTGAAGGAACTGATATATCGGGGACTGAGCTTTCCCTTCTTGTCAAATTTCTTCACTCCCTTGATGGGAGATATCTTTAGATATACAAAATCAATAATCTCAAAATCAAGATCCTTTCTACACACATCTGTATAAGACTTTTATTGGCTTTGAGCAGCCCAGAGTCTTTCTCTAATTAACTGGACTTTCTCTAAGGCATCGAATACTAAGTCAAGCCTTACAATTGAGGCCTCACTAAATTTGAATGAACCAATTAGAGATCTGCATCTCCTACCATAGAGAGCTTCAAATGGAGTCTTCTAAATACTGGAATGATAGCTATTATTTTATGCAAAATCATTTAAAGGCATATGGTCATCCCAACTACCCTTGAAATAAAATGCACGCGCTCATAGAATATCTTCTAGAGTCTGAATGGTCCTTTCTACTTGACCATATTTCTGAGGATGACAGGTTGTACTAAGATAAATTTGGGTACCAAGACCCTTTTGGAACACTTTTCAGAAATGATAGGTAAACTGTGTACCTCTGTCTGAGATAATAGATAATGAAACACTGTCCAATCTGACCAACTCTCTAATGTAGAGTTTGGCATAATCCTCGGCTGAATAAGAGGTATGGACTGGAAGAAAATGAGCTGACATGGTCATTATAATGCCCCTCACTTTCCTAAGCTGGAAAATGAACCGTTGTTCATGTATATGAAAAACCTAATTTTGTAAACCATATTTGGGAACCTAAATACCAAGAGTGACCTAGTTATAATAGATCTTATGATGTGTTAAGTGTGGTTATATGAGTCACTTAAGGTAGTACAAGCTAAGAGTTTTGAAATCCATCAAGTTTTAGTGTTTGAATTCACAAGGGTCATCTTTGAATAAGCATAACTAGATAAATGTGTGGTATTTTTGCATATTTCGACCCATAAAATTATAGATAATTGAATTAGCTTTCCAACAATACCAATTTCATCAAAATCTAACACCCGAGGTAGGAGTTATGGCTTTGCGAAGTAGAGTGCGTCACCTAACCAATCGCATATGGCCACTAGAAAGTATATGTGATAGTATATGCAGCGCCGATGTATTCATAGGTGATAGCATATGCAGCACCTATGTAAGCATAGGCAATAGCATATGCGGCGCCTATGTAATGGTTTCAAGTGACTTAAACGCTCCATTTTTTTTGTTATTTCAAGGATAAATAAACCTTTTAACATTCCTTACACATCCCTAAACATAACGCTACGAATTTAACTACTCCTAAATACATCATAACCCTATTATTAGTCTAAGTTCATTATCCAAGAGCATTAACATTAAATAAGAAAAACAACTAGGGTTGCACAATTAACATTGAGGGTCCAATCTTTTAATGAATCCTTTACTATAAAGGTATGTGGGGTTTTCAACAAGAGCTATCTTTCATTCTTGTGCCCAAATTGATGTATACGTTTACAAATATACACGATTTTATAGGATTTACTATGAATTTGAGATGGAAACTTATATATTATATTTTGTTCAAGAAACTATGATATTTTGATGCCTTGAAGTTGAATACCATGAACTTTGATGATAATATCATGTTTAAAGTTAAAATTTCAGATTTTGTATGAATTATATATGGTTGCTACATAAAGTATGAATCTTGAAGTATTTTGCTCAAGTGTTGATATATGGGATTTAAACCCTCTTTGAGATTATGATCTTTGGTGAAGTAATGTGTTATACACACCTTGATATTTAAATGATTTGACCTTTTGGTCTTGAAAGAGTTATTTTTAAACTCGAATGAGAAAAGAAATATACATGTTGATTTTATTATGAAAAAGGAGTAGCATGACGGCTCCTGATATGAATTACTGAATTATGCTATTGTGGGTTTTCTTTTGAAATGATCTAAGCTAAATCCGGGAGTATTCTTTAGCACCGAGTGAGAGGTATAGCTGTGATTGGTATATCCCTAGAACTACGTGCCTCCATAGGATGTGAGCCTAAGGCTGCTTGATATAGTGATCACTAGTGAACCAAAGGTTAAGGTCCTACTCCGATGGCAAGGATAGGATAGCTCTCCCCAACGTGGGTTGGATGTTGGATTCCATGTAGCTCACATGGTTTATGTCAGTTGTAAGAGGCTCCCAGTGTGTATGTGTATTCTTATGTCTGAGACGAAAAGTGAAATGATTTGAAAGTTGAGTTATGAAAGCTATCATTTTTGAAAAGTTGTAATGATTTTATATTATCCAAGAGGGATTTCATTATGAGGTTTGATTATCTAATGAATTAGAAAGTGATTGAGAATTTATATGATGACTCACATGTTTTATTACACTCTTTGATGATTACAGTGATCTTATTCGAGCGATGTGAGTCTTTTATTACATCATGCATGTCTTCTATAAATGCTTATGATATTGATTTTTAGATTTGCAAGAACCCCCATATGCTCGATCCATTTCTATGGTATTGACCCATATCTCTGGATGTGGGGTACAATTTCTCGGAATGTAGGTTCAGGTTCTCAGTCCCAGGCTCGACAGTGACTTTTTGGGCATACTGTTCTACATTCTCTGTTGTGGTGAGTCCTCATGATCCGAGGATGTAACATTCAGATTTCTATTTCATTGAACGAAGTACTTTTGATACAGAGTATGAGTCAGTTAGGGTATGTCCTAATGGATCTCTGATGTTATTGACTTTTAGAGGCTTGTTGGACCAGACTAGATGTTTGTAGTTGTCATGAGACATAGTATTTTGTTACTTTCTGCACTATATTTAACTTGATTTATGATATCATGGAGTATATTTTGAGGTCTGTTTGTTGTAATCCGATTGATAAGTAATGAATGATGTGAATACGGCTCAAAGTATTAGCTTGAGGTTACTTGTAGCCTTAAGCACTGTGTGACGCCTCAGGACCCATTTTCGGGGCATTACAAACTTAGTATCAGAGCCTACAGTTATATGAGTGCTAGCGAATCTGACAAGCCATGTTAAGTAGAGTCTTGATCATCAGTGTGTAGCGCGCCACATCTATGAGCAAGAGGCTATGAGACATTTTAGGAAAAAAGTGTGATTCTTTCTTTCAGAAGTCTATCGTGCTTAAAGTGTCTTTCTCTCTGCTATTAATTCATGCTCTCCTCTGTCATAAATATGCCTCCATATCGAGCTATAAGAAATAATGATATTCAGCAACCCCAACCTGCTGACCCATTGAATGAGAACGTGTCCCATGCTAAATTTCGGGTAGCCTTTGAGTCGCTGGCCTAAGCTGTTGCCACGAATATTCAGGCCAATTCAGCTCCAAATCTACAGCAGCAGGGAGGTGATTCAATTGCTATGAGGATTTGTGACTTTGTACTAATGAGTCCACCAGAATTTTATGGGTCCAAGTCAGATGAGGATCCACAGTTGTTTTTAGAGGAGGTGCGAAAGATTACTCAGGTGATGTATGTATCCGAGGAGCATAGTGTCGAGTTGGCAGCGTATCGGTTGAAAGACCTTGCTTATGATTGGGTGGTTACTTAGAGGAAAAGCAGAGGTGAGGGTGCTGCCCCTATGACTTGGTGGGAGTTCCAGGATGCATTCCTGGATAAGTTTTTTCCTTTAGAGATGAGAGAGGCGAAGGTAGAAAGTTTATAAACTTGCTACAGGGTGCTATGACTATTAGAGAGTACTGTTTGAAGTTCAATCCGTTGGCCAAATATGCCTCTAACTTAGAATCTGATAATCAAGTCAGTGTGAGTAAGTTTGTAACAGAAGTGTCTAGCTATGTAGTGAAGAAGTGCAGGTCTGCTATGCTAAATAGTGATATGACTCTTTCCAGGCATATGACTCATGCCCAACAGATTGAAGCAGATAAGATTAGGGAGAGAGATAGAATGAGAGGGAATATAAAAGCTAGGTCCGAGCAACACGGACAGGATTAGACTAGATCACAGGGATAGAGTCGCCCTCAGTTTCAGGCCCGTTCTTCTGCACCAGCACCATCATCAGTTAGTGCTCCCATGCCTAGGGGTAGACAGGAGCAAAGTAATCGGTCATATGTATCCAGGTCTCAGTACAATATTGGCAATAAGACAAATTATTCTTTGTGTCCTAAGTGTGGTAGGACCCACCCGGGTAAGTGTTGGGGTGAGAAAAAAGGTTGTTTCGGGTGTGGTGACTTGAGTCACAAACTTAGGGAGTGACCATATGCTAGACAAGGGCGTCGTGATAATCGCCCTCAGACTCAAACTCAAACTGCTAGTGCTCCAGTTCAGGTGACTCACCCAGCCCCAACTCAGGGTGCCTCTTCTAGCACTGCTGGCGGTCAGTGCCAGAATAGGTTCTATACTTTGGAATCTCGCCCTCTCTCAATATTGTTACTGGTATGCTCCGTATACTTCAGTTTGATGTCTATGCTCTGTTAGAACATGGGTCCAATTTTTCATATGTTACACCTCTAATTGCTGTGATTTTTAAAATAAGTCCCAAAAATATTCCTGAGCCTATCTTAGTTTCTACCCCAGTGGGTGATTTAATTGTTGCCCCAAAAGTGTATAGAAAGTGTCCTATTACAGTCCTTCATAGAGTCTTGTTGGCTGATCTGGTTGAGTTAGACATGGTGGATTTCGATGTTATTCTGGGTATGGACTGGCTTCATTCTTGTTATGCCTTTATAGATTGTCGTACCCGAGTAGTCAAGTTTCAGTTTCCTGATGAACTTGTGTTTGAGTGGTCTGGGAGTTCTATATCTCCTAAGAGTCATTTTATCTCATATATTAAAGCTAGAAAACTTATTTCCAAGGGGTGCATCTGTCATTAGGTTAGAGTCAAGGACACTAAGTCTGAGACTCCAACTCTTCAGTCAGTTAGCATTAACAATGAGTTTTCTGATATCTTTCCAGAAGATCTCCCAGGGATACCTCCTGATAAAGAGATAGAGTTCGGGATTAATCTTTTTCCCAATACTCAGCCATTTCTATTTCTCCTTACCGTATGGCACCTGCAGAACTTAAGGAGTTGAAAGAGCAACTCAAAGATCTGTTAGATAAGGGTTTCATAAGGCCCAGTGTTTCTCTTGTGCTCCTGTGTTATTTGTGAGGAAGAAAGAAGGTTCTTTACGTATGTGCATTGACTATCGCTAGTTGAATAAAGTCACTATCAAAAATAAGTATCCCCTTTCGAGAATAGACGATTTGTTTGACCAGTTGCAAGGTGCAAGTTACTTCTCAAAGATAGAACTTTATTTCGGCTATCATCAACTCAAAGTTAGGGAGTGTGACATCCCAAAAATAGTCTTTCAAACTTGCTATGGTCATTTTGAGTTTTTTGTTATGTCCTTCGGGTTAACTAACGCCTCGCAGCTTTTATGGACCTCATGAATCGAGTGTTCAGACCATACGTTGATATGTTTGTTATCGTATTCATAGACGATATTCCGATGTACTCTCGTAGTGAGAATGAGCATGCAGATTATCTCCAGATTGTCTTAAAAACCCTTAGAAATTATCAATTGTTTGCCGAATTCAGCAAGTGTGAGTTCTGGTTAAGATCAGCTGCTTTAATGGGTCATATTATTTCTTTCAAGGGTATTAGAATGGATCCTGAAAAGACCAAAGCTGTTAGAAACTGGCCTAGACCTATCTCTCTGACTGACATTTAAAGTTTCTTAGGTCTAGCTGGATATTACCTCTGTTTTGTTGAAGGTTTCTCCTCTATAGCGTCCTCTATGACAAGGTTGACCCAAAACAAAGTGAAATTCTTGTGGTCTGATTCTTTTAAGAAAAATTTTCAGGAGTTGAAGACTCAACTCACTACAGCCACTGTTTTGACTCTGCCTGATAGTGTTGATAGTTTTGTGGTATATTGTGATGCTTTTAGAGTTGGTTTGGGTTGTGTATTGATGTAGAAGGGTAAGGTGATAGCTTATGCTTCTAGACAGTTGAAACCCCATGAGAAGAATTACCCCACCCATGATCTTGAGTTAGCTGCTGTTGTGTTTGCTCTAAAGATCTGAAGACATTACTTGTATGGCGTTCATGTTGATGTTTGCACTGATTATAAGAGTTTGTAATATGTATTTACCCAGAGAGAGTTGAACCTTAGGCAGAGAAGATGGTTAGAGTTGTTAAAAAACTATGATATGAGCGTGTTGTATCATCCAAGCAAGGCCAATGTAGTGGAAGATGCCCTTACCAAGGTGTCTATGGGTAGTGTTTCGCATGTTGGAGAAGGTAAGAAAGAGCTAGATCATGATGTGCATCATTTGGCTAGACTGGGGGTTAGGTTGTTTGACTCTACTGAAGGTAGTATAGGGGTTCAGAGTAGTTCCGAATCCTCCTTGGTTTCAGAAGTAAAGGAGAAGCAAGACTTAGATGCTAGCTTGGTCAGACTGAAGGAATCAGTCAAAGACCAAAAGGTGGAGGTTTTCTCCCAAGGGGGAGATGGTGTATTGAGATTGCAGGATAGATTATGTGTTCCGAATGTCGAGGATCTGAGACAGAATTATGATTGAAGTGTACGGTGTACGATATTCTATTCATCCTGGTGCCACCACGATGTACTGGAACTTGCGAGAAATCTATTAGTGAAGTGGCATGAAGAAGGATATAGCAGCATTTATGGCTAAGTGTGCGACGTGCCAACAGGTTAAGGTAGAACACCAAAGACCTGCTGGTATGATGTAGGAGTTTGGTATTCCCACTTAGAAGTGGGAAGAGATAAACATGGATTTTGTGACTAGTTTAACTCCTTCCCGATGCCATCATGATTCCATTTGGGTTGTTGTGGATAGATTGACTAAGTCTACGAACTTTTTGCCCGTGCATACTTCTTATACTACTGAGGATTACGCTAGATTGTACATCCAGGAATTAGTCAGATTGCATGGAGTTCCCTTGTCCATCATTTCAGATAGGGGTACTAAGTTCACTTTGTAGTTTTGGAGAGCTTTTCAGAAGGGTCTTGGTACCCAAGTGCATTTGAGTTCTGCTTTCCATCCGCAGGCAGACGGTCAGGCTGAGAGGACCATCCAAACCTTAGAGGATATGTTGAGAGCGTGTGCTCTTGACTTTAAGGGGAGTTGGGATAAGCACTTACCATTGATAGAGTTTGCTTACAATAATAGTTTTCACTCTAGCATTGGCATGGCTCCATTTGAGGCTTTGTATGGGAGGAAATGTAGGTCACCCATAGGTTGGTTTGAAGTGGGTGAAGTGGCCGTGAGTGGTCCTGATTTGGTCTTTGAAGCTATGGAAAAAGTCAAAGTGATTAGAGAAAGATTGAAAACTACACAAAGTCGTCAGAAGTCCTATGCTGATGTGAAGAGAAGAGACCTTGAATTTGAAGTTGGTGAGTTGGTGTATTTGAAGATTTCACCCATGAAAGGAGTGAAGAGATTTTGGAAGAAGGGGAAACTTAGTCCCCATTATGTTGGCCCCTACAAAGTTCTTAGCCGTGTTGGTAAGGTAGCGTATGAGGTTGAGTTGCCTTCAGAGTTATCTTTCGTTCACTTCGTCTTCCATGTCTCCATGCTTAGGAAGCACGTTGGTGATTGTGTTGTTGTAGGTCCTTCAGAAAACCCTGATGTACAAGATAGTCTTTCTTATGAGGAAGTTTTTGTAGAGATTTTAGATCAGCAAGTCCGAAGACTAAGGAACAAAGAAGTTTCCTTGGTCAAGGTATTGTGGAGAAACCAATCCATTAAGGGTGCAACTTGGGAAGCTGAGGCAGATATATGATCCAAGTACCCGCACCTATTTTCCATAAGCTCCGATCAAGCTGAAGGTACCATTCTACTCTAAATCATTCCTTTTCTATGCCGAATTCCAGTAGTTTAGCAGTTATTGTATGTTATTCAACGTGATTTCATGAGTCATGCACTTCTTGTTGTGTCCGAAATATAGAATGAAGTAGAAGCAATATTAGCAAGTTGCGTCAGCTGTGTACCCTCCATTTTCTCTTCACCCTTAATATACATAGCATTATTTCAGGACAAATGTCCCCAAGGGGGAGATAGTGTAATGCCCCGCACTTTCCCAAGCTGGAAAACAAACCATTGTGTATATATGTTAAAAACCCAATTTTGTAAACCATATTCGGGCACCTAAATCACCAAGAGTGCCCTAGTTATAAGAGAGTTAATGATGTGTTAAGTGTGGTTATATGAGTCACTTAAGGTAGTACAAGCTAAGAGTTTAGAAATCCATCAAGTTTTAGTGTTTGAATTCACAAGGGTCATATTTGAATGAGCATAACTTGACAAATGTGTATTATTTTTGCATATTTCTACCCACAAAATTATAGAGAATCGAATTAGCTTTCCAACGATACCAATTTCATCAAAATCTGACACTCGAGCTAGGAGTTATGGCTTTGCGAAGTAGAGTGCGTTGCCTAACCAATTGCATATGGCCACTGGAAAGCATATGCGATAGCATATGCGGCGCCTATGTAAACACTGGTGATAACATATGCGGCGCCCATGCAAACATAGGCAATAGCATATGCGGCGCCTATGTATTGGTTTCAAGTGACTTAAACACTCCGTTTTTGCGTTATTTCAAGGATAAAAAAACCTTTTAACATTCCTTACACGTCCCTAAACAAAAACCTACGAATTTAACTGCTCCTAAATACATCATAACCCTGTTATCAATCTAAGTTCATCATCCAAGAGCACTAAATGAGAAAATAACTAGGGTTACATAATCAACGTTGAGGGTCCAATCTTTCAACGAATCCGTTACTATAAAGGTATGTGGGGTTTTCAACAAGAGCCTTCTTTCGTTCTTGTGCCCAATTGATGTTTACGTTTACAAATATACATGATTTTATAGGCTTTACTATGAATTTGAGATGGAAACTTATATATTATATTTTGTTCAAGAAACTATTATATTTTGATGCCTTGAAGTTGAATACCATGAACTTTGATGATAATATCATGTTTAAAGTTAAAATTTCAGATTTTGTATGAATTATATATGGTTGCTACATAAAGTATGAATCTTGAAGTATTTTGCTCAAGTGTTGATATATGGGATTTAAACCCTCTTTGAGATTATGATCTTTGGTGAAGTAATGTGTTATACACACCTTGATATTTGAATAATTTGACCTTTGGGTCTTGAAAGAGTTATTTTTGCACTCGAATGAGAAAAGAAATCCATATATTGATTTTATTTTTGAAAAAGGGGTAGCATGACGTCTCCCGATACGAATTGCTGAATTGTGCTGTTGTGGGTTTTCTTTTGAAATGATCTGAGCTAAGACCAGAAGTAGTCTTTAGCACCGAGGGGGAGGTATAGCTGTGATTGGTACTTCCCTAGAACTACGTGCCCCCGTAGGATGTGAGCCTAAGGCTGCTTGATATAGTGATCACTAGTGAACCAAAGGTTAAGGTCCTACTCTGATGGCAAGGATAGGACAGCTCTCCCCAACGTGGGTTGGACGTCAGACTCCATGTAGCTCACATGGTTTATCTTGGTTGTAAGAGGATCCCAGTGTGTGTGTGTATTCTTATATCTGAGACAAAAAGTGAAATGATTTGAAAGTTGAGTTGTGAAAGCTATCATTTTTGAAAAGTTTTAATGATTTTATATTATCCAAGAGGGATTTCATTATGAGGTTTGATCATCTAATAAATTGGAAAGTGATTGAGAATTTATATGATGACTAACATGTTTTATTACACTCTTCGATGATTACAGTGATCTTATTCGAGCGATGTGAGTCTTTCATTACATCATGCATGTCTTCTATAAATGCTTATGATATTGATTTTTAGAATTGCATGCACCCCCATATGCTTGGTCCATTTCTATGGTACTGACCCACATCTCCGGATGTGGGATCAATTTTCTCGTAATATAGGTTCAGGTGCTCAATCCCAGGGTCGACAGTGACTTTTTGGGCACGGTATTCTACATCATCTGTTGTGGTGAGTCCTCATGATCCGAGGACGTGACATTCAGTTTTCTGTTTTGTTGAACGAAGTACTTTTAATACTGAGAATGAGTCAGTTGGGGTATGTCCCAATGGCTCTCTAATGTTGTTAACTTTTAGAGGCTTGTTAGACTAGACTAGATGTATGAAGTTGTCATGAGAGATATTATTTTGTTACTTTCCGCACTATTTTCATCTTGATTTATGATATCATGGAGAATATTTTAAGGTTTGTTTGTTGTAATCCAATTGATAAGTGATGAATGATTTCAATATGTCTTAAAGGGTTAGCTTGAGTTTACTTGTAGCGTTAAGCACCGTGTGATGCCTCGGGACCTATTTTCGGGGCGTTACAGTCATTCTATCTACAATGACCCAGACTGAATCATGCTGGCGATGAGTTTGAGGCAAACCCATCACGAAGTCCATGTTCACTTCTTCCCACTTCCAAGTAGGAATATTGAACTCCTATATGGACCCAATAGGATTCTGATGCTCAATTATAACCTGCTAATATGTAGAGCACTTGGCCACAAAATCTGTAATATCTCTCTTCACCCCATTCCACTAATAGATTTCCCGTAAGTCGTGGTACATCTTTGTGGCCTGTAGATGAATAGAGTAGCGTGCACCATGCACTTCTATAAGAATTTTCTGCCTTAAGTCATCTACACCTAGAACACACAAACGACCCTGACAACGCAAAACACCATATCCCCCTTGGGAGCAAACCTCTACTTTATATCTTTGACTGACTCTTTCAATTTGAAATGGATGGGGTCTCTATCTTACTTTTCTTTCACCTCAGAAACTAGAGAAGATTCTGAACTACTCTAAACCCATATGTCACCCTCTTCTGTATTGACTAAGAGAACACCTATTCTGGCAAGCTGATGGATTTCTTGAGCTAGCTTCCTCTTACTTCCTCAGCATGAGCAACACTACCCATAGACAATCTACTGAGAGCACCAACCACTATATTGGCCTTGCTCGGATGATCAAGGACACTTATGTCGTAATCTTTTAAGAGGTCTAACCACCTTCTCTGACGAAATTGAGGTCTTTCTGAGAAAAGACATATTGAAGGCTCTTCTGATCTCTGAACACATCCACATGAACTTCGAATAGATAATTCCTCTAAATCATTAAGGTAAATACTACGGAATCTAACTCAAGATCATGAGTCGGATAGTTCTTCTCATGGGGTTTGAGCTACCTTGAGGAGTAGGCTATGACCTTACCATGCTGCATGAGGACACAACCCAAACCTACTCTGAATGCATCACAATATACCTCGAACCTATCTGAATGATCTAGAAGAGCTAAGACTGAGGCTGAGGTGAGTTGAGT
Organism: Capsicum annuum; assembly: GCF_002878395.1. Classification (NCBI taxonomy): domain Eukaryota; kingdom Viridiplantae; phylum Streptophyta; class Magnoliopsida; order Solanales; family Solanaceae; genus Capsicum; species Capsicum annuum. Next base: position 92,647,945 of record NC_061119.1, read on the forward strand.
CTTTAACTCCTAAAAACTCTTCTCACCAGGATCTGACTACTGAAATTTGACTTTCTTGTGAGTCAATCTATACATAGAGGATACAATAGAAGAAAATCCCTCAACAAACCATCTGTAATAGCCAGCCAAACCAAAGAAACTCCTGATATCTGATGGAGAGACAGGGCGAGGCCAATTTCTTACTGCTTTGATCTTTTGAGAATCTACTTTAGTACCATCACCGAAAATGATATGGCCAAGGAATGCTACTGACCTTAGCCAAAGTTCACACTTACTGAATTTAGTGAACAGTTGATGATCTGTGAGAGTCTGAAGTATGATTCTGAGATGGTCTGCATGATCACGCTCGCTGCGGGAATAGACCAGAATATCATTTATAAAGACTATGATGAACATGTACAAGTACTACTTGAACACTCGGTTCATTAAGTCCATGAAAGCTGCTGGGGCATTGGTAAGACCAAAAGACATGACTATGAATTCAAAGTGACTAACCGAGTACTAAAGGATATTTTTGAAATGTCACATTCTCTAACTATGAGTTGATGATAGCTGGATCTGAGGTCTATCTTAGAAAAATAGCAGGCACCCTGAAGTTGGTCAAACAAGTCATTGATTCTTGGAAGAGGATACTTATTCTTGATCGTGACTTTATTGAGCTAACAATAGTCAATACACATTCTGAGAGAGTTTTCTTGTGCACGAATAAAATTGGTGCACCCCATGGGGAAATACTGGGTCTGATGAATCCCTTATCTAAGAGATCCTTCAATATCTCTTTCAATTATCTGAGTTTTACTGGTGCCATTCTGTATGGCAGAATAGATATAGGCTGAGTATCTAGAAGAAGATCAATACCGAAGTCTATTTCCCTTTCGAGAGGAATTTTTGGAAGATCTTCGGGAAAGATATTTGAATATTTATTCACAACTGGGACTGAATCAAGAATGGGAGTTTTAGTCAAAGGTAGCTCGGCAGGTATATAGGAACATTTGAATATTTTCCATACCCAAAGGTAGGAAACAAGCTGACCTCTGAAAGCTGAAGTACTACCCCTCTACTCTAGGATAGGTTCATTTGAAAACTGAAACTGTACTATTCTATTTCTATAGTCGACTGTGGCACAGCAAGAATAAAGCCAATCCATATCGAGAATAAAATCAAAATCAGTCATCTCTAATTGGACTAAGTCTGCTGAAGTGACTTTCTGAAATATCATTACCGAGAAGTTCCTATATAACCGCCGAGCTATGATGGTTTTACCCACTGGGTTAGATACTGAAAAGGGCTCTACTAGAACTTT